>NW_027285228.1:5000-27500 GCF_040894005.1 Engystomops pustulosus | reverse complement strand
GGAGAGAGCAGTGTGCCTCCGTCATTGGCGAGAGCCAGCAGGCCCGCGGGCAGCGGACAAAGCATAAAGTCATGGATCATTGGGCAAGGGCGGCGAGTGATGCAGAGCATACATAGAGTGCCGTGCAGTGGCAGACATAAGCCGCGTAGAACGTAGGCGCGGAGCAGAGGCCGAAGGATGTCAGAGAGTGTGGCCGGCGAGGGGTGCACCTCTGCGGGCATGCCTCCGACGTCTAGCCCCCGTTGGTCACGGGGGTTCAGCCAAGCACGCGCCGCCGGCCCCGCAGAGCTGGTTCTCGCCTGGAGTGCGAGCCTTGCCCCGTGCATGGACTTCCGAAGTGATGACGTCAGCGGGAGCAGCCGCTCGGCCGTATCCGGCCGCCTGTCACTGTTCCCCGGCCAGACTTGGCGGCAAGTCCCGGGGACGAACAAGCCCATGGAAGTAGGAGCTCAGCGGGAGCAGCCACTTGGCCTATGCGGCCACATGTCACTGTCCCCCGGTAGGACTTGGCGGCAGGTCCCGGGGAGGAACGAGCCCATGGAAGTAGGAGCTCCGACTTCCAAAGTGATGACGTCAGCGGGAGCAGCCGCTCGGCCGTATCCGGCGGCATGTCACTGTTCCCCGGCCAGACTTGGCGGCAAGTCCCGGGGACGAACAAGCCCATGGAAGTAGGGGCTCAGCGGGAGCAGCCAGTTGGCCTATCCGGCCACATGTCACTGTCCCCCGGCCAGACTTGGCGGCAAGTCCCGGGGAGGAACAAGCCCATGGAAGTAGGAGCTCCGACTTCCAAAGTGATGACGTCAGCGGGAGCAGCCGCTCGGCCGTATCCGGCGGCATGTCACTGTTCCCCGGCCAGACTTGGCGGCAAGTCCCGGGGACGAACAAGCCCATGGAAGTAGGGGCTCAGCGGGAGCAGCCAGTTGGCCTATCCGGCCACATGTCACTGTCCCCCGGCCAGACTTGGCGGCAAGTCCCGGGGAGGAACAAGCCCATGGAAGTAGGAGCTCCTACTTCCAAAGCGATGACGTCGGCGGGAGCAGCCGCTCGGCCGTATCCGGCGGCATGTCACTGTTCCCCGGCCAGACTTGGCGGCAAGTCCCGGGGGACGAACAAGCCCATGGAAGTAGGGGCTCAGCGGGAGCAGCCAGTTGGCCTATCCGGCCACATGTCACTGTCCCCCGGCCAGACTTGGCGGCAAGTCCCGGGGAGGAACAAGCCCATGGAAGTAGGAGCTCCTACTTCCAAAGCGATGACGTCAGCGGGAGCAGCCGCTCGGCCGTATCCGGCGGCATGTCACTGTTCCCCGGCCAGACTTGGCGGCAAGTCCCGGGGGACGAACAAGCCCATGGAAGTAGGGGCTCAGCGGGAGCAGCCAGTTGGCCTATCCGGCCACATGTCACTGTCCCCCGGCCAGACTTGGCGGCAAGTCCCGGGGAGGAACAAGCCCATGGAAGTAGGAGCTCCTACTTCCAAAGCGATGACGTCAGCGGGAGCAGCCGCTCGGCCGTATCCGGCGGCATGTCACTGTTCCCCGGCCAGACTTGGCGGCAAGTCCCGGGGGACGAACAAGCCCATGGAAGTAGGGGCTCAGCGGGAGCAGCCAGTTGGCCTATCCGGCCACATGTCACTGTCCCCCGGCCAGACTTGGCGGCAAGTCCCGGGGAGGAACAAGCCCATGGAAGTAGGAGCTCCTACTTCCAAAGCGATGACGTCAGCGGGAGCAGCCGCTCGGCCGTATCCGGCGGCATGTCACTGTTCCCCGGCCAGACTTGGCGGCAAGTCCCGGGGGACGAACAAGCCCATGGAAGTAGGGGCTCAGCGGGAGCAGCCAGTTGGCCTATCCGGCCACATGTCACTGTCCCCCGGCCAGACTTGGCGGCAAGTCCCGGGGAGGAACAAGCCCATGGAAGTAGGAGCTCCTACTTCCAAAGCGATGACGTCAGCGGGAGAAGCCGCTCGGCCTATCCGGCCACATGTCACTGTCCCCCGGCCACACTTGGCTATAGGTCCCGGGGAGGAATAATGCCCATGGAAGTAGGAGCTCCTACTTCCAAAGGGGCAAGTCAGCGGGAGCAGCCACTTGGCCTATCCGGCCAAGTTTCACTGTTCCCCGGCCACACTTGGCTGTAGGTCCCGGAGAGGAATAATGCCCATGGAAGTAAGAGCTCCTACCTCCAAAGGGGCAAGTCAGCGGGAGAAGCCACTTGGCCTATCCGGCCACATGTCACTGTCCCCCGGCCAAGCTTGGCTGTAGGTCCCGGGGAGGAATAATGCCCATGGAAGTAGGAGCTCCTACTTCCAAAGGGGCAAGTCAGCGGAAGAAGCCACTAGTTCTATCCGGCCAAGAGTCACTGTTCCCCGGCCTTACTTGGCAGTAGGTCCCGGGGAGGAATAATGCCCATGGAAGTAGGAGCTCCTACTTCCAAAGGGGCAAGTCAGCGGGAGAAGCCACTTGGCCTATCCGGCCAAGAGTCACTGTTCCCCGGCCACTCTTGGCAGTAGGTCCCGGGGAGGAATAATGCCCATGGAAGTAGGAGCTCCTACTTCCAAAGGGGCAAGTCAGCGGGAGAAGCCACTTGGCCTATCCGGCCAAGAGTCACTGTTCCCCGGCCACACTTGGCAATAGGTCCCGGGGAGGAATAATGCCCATGGAAGTAGGAGCTCCTACTTCCAAAGGGGCAAGTCAGCGGGAGCAGCCACTTGGCCTACCCGGCCAAGTTTCACTGTTCCCCGGCCAGACTTGGCTGTAGGTCCCGGAGAGGAATAATGCCCATGGAAGTAAGAGCTCCTACCTCCAAAGGGGCAAGTCAGCGGGAGAAGCCACTTGGCCTATCCGGCCACATGTCACTGTCCCCCGACCAAGCTTGGCTGTAGGTCCCGGGGAGGAATAATGCCCATGGAAGTAGGAGCTCCTACTTCCAAAGGGGCAAGTCAGCGGAAGAAGCCACTAGTTCTATCCGGCCAAGAGTCACTGTTCCCCGGCCTTACTTGGCAGTAGGTCCCGGGGAGGAATAATGCCCATGGAAGTAGGAGCTCCTACTTCCAAAGGGGCAAGTCAGCGGGAGAAGCCACTTGGCCTATCCGGCCAAGAGTCACTGTTCCCCGGCCACTCTTGGCAGTAGGTCCCGGGGAGGAATAATGCCCATGGAAGTAGGAGCTCCTACTTCCAAAGGGGCAAGTCAGCGGGAGAAGCCACTTGGCCTATCCGGCCAAGAGTCACTGTTCCCCGGCCACACTTGGCAATAGGTCCCGGGGAGGAATAATGCCCATGGAAGTAGGAGCTCCTACTTCCAAAGGGGCAAGTCAGCGGGAGAAGCCACTAGTTCTATCCGGCCAAGAGTCACTGTTCCCCGGCTACACTTGGCAGTAGGTCCCGGGGAGGAATAATGCCCATGGAAGTAGGAGCTACTACCTCCAAAGGGTGAAGACACTTGGCTCTAAGTCCCCGAGAGGTATACTGCCCATGGGAGTAAGAGCTCCTACTTCCAAAGGGGCAAGTCAGCGGGAGAAGCCACTTGGCCTACCCGGCCAAGAGTCACTGTTCCCCGGCCACACTTGGCAGTAGGTCCCGGGGAGGAATAATGCCCATGGAAGTAGGAGCTCCTACTTCCAAAGGGGCAAGTCAGCGGGAGAAGCCACTTGGCCTACCCGGCCAAGAGTCACTGTTCCCCGGCCACACTTGGCAGTAGGTCCCGGGGAGGAATAATGCCCATGGAAGTAGGAGCTCCTACTTCCAAAGGGGCAAGTCAGCGGGAGAAGCCACTTGGCCTATCCGGCCACATGTCACTGTCCCCCGGCCACACTTGGCTGTAGGTCCCGGGGAGGAATAATGCCCATGGAAGTAGGAGCTCCTACTTCCAAAGGGGCAAGTCAGCGGAAGAAGCCACTAGTTCTATCCGGCCAAGAGTCACTGTTCCCCGGCCTTACTTGGCAGTAGGTCCCGGGGAGGAATAATGCCCATGGAAGTAGGAGCTCCTACTTCCAAAGGGGCAAGTCAGCGGGAGAAGCCACTTGGCCTATCCGGCCAAGAGTCACTGTTCCCCGGCCACACTTGGCAATAGGTCCTGGGGAGGAATAATGCCCATGGAAGTAGGAGCTCCTACTTCCAAAGGGGCAAGTCAGCGGGAGCAGCCACTTGGCCTACCCGGCCAAGTTTCACTGTTCCCCGGCCACACTTGGCTGTAGGTCCCGGAGAGGAATAATGCCCATGGAAGTAAGAGCTCCTACCTCCAAAGGGGCAAGTCAGCGGGAGAAGCCACTTGGCCTATCCGGCCACATGTCACTGTCCCCCGGCCAAGCTTGGCTGTAGGTCCCGGGGAGGAATAATGCCCATGGAAGTAGGAGCTCCTACTTCCAAAGGGGCAAGTCAGCGGAAGAAGCCACTAGTTCTATCCGGCCAAGAGTCACTGTTCCCCGGCCTTACTTGGCAGTAGGTCCCGGGGAGGAATAATGCCCATGGAAGTAGGAGCTCCTACTTCCAAAGGGGCAAGTCAGCGGGAGAAGCCACTTGGCCTATCCGGCCAAGAGTCACTGAACCCCGGCCACTCTTGGCAGTAGGTCCCGGGGAGGAATAATGCCCATGGAAGTAGGAGCTCCTACTTCCAAAGGGGCAAGTAAGCGGGAGAAGCCACTTGGCCTATCCGGCCAAGAGTCACTGTTCCCCGGCCACACTTGGCAATAGGTCCCGGGGAGGAATAATGCCCATGGAAGTAGGAGCTCCTACTTCCAAAGGGGCAAGTCAGCGGGAGAAGCCACTAGTTCTATCCGGCCAAGAGTCACTGTTCCCCGGCTACACTTGGCAGTAGGTCCCGGGGAGGAATAATGCCCATGGAAGTAGGAGCTACTACCTCCAAAGGGTGAAGACACTTGGCTCTAAGTCCCCGAGAGGTATACTGCCCATGGGAGTAAGAGCTCCTACTTCCAAAGGGGCAAGTCAGCGGGAGAAGCCACTTGGCCTTCCCGGCCAAGAGTCACTGTTCCCCGGCCACACTTGGCAGTAGGTCCCGGGGAGGAATAATGCGAGTCACTGTTCCCCGGCCACACTTGGCAGGAGGTCCCGGGGAGGAATAATGCCCATGGAAGTAGGAGCTACTACCTCCAAAGGGTGAAGACACTTGGCTCTAAGTCCCCGAGAGGTATAGTGCCCATGGAAGTAGGAGCTCCTACTTCCAAAGGGGCAAGTCAGCGGGAGAAGCAACTTGGCCTATCCGGCCAAGAGTCACTGTTCCCCGGCCACACTTGGCAGGAGGTCCCGGGGAGGAATAATGCCCATGGAAGTAGGAGCTCCTACTTCCAAAGGGTCAAGTCAGCGGGAGAAGCCACTTGGCCTATCCGGCCAAGAGTCACTGTTCCCCGGCCACACTTGGCAGTAGGTCCCGGGGAGGAATAATGCCCATGGAAGTAGGAGCTCCTACTTCCAAAGGGGAAAGTAAGCGGGAGAAGCCACTTGGCCTATACGGCCAAGAGTCACTGTTCCCCGGCCACACTTGGCAGTAGGTCCCGGGGAGGAATAATGCCCATGGAAGTAGGAGCTCCTACTTCCAAAGGGGCAAGTCAGCGGGAGAAGCCACTTGGCCTATCCGGCCAAGAGTCACTGTTCCCCGGCCACACTTGGCAGGAGGTCCCGGGGAGGAATAATGCCCATGGAAGTAGGAGCTCCTACTTCCAAAGGGGCAAGTCAGCGGGAGAAGCCACTTGGCCTATCCGGCCAAGAGTCACTGTTCCCCGGCCACACTTGGCAGTAGGTCCCGGGGAGGAATAATGCCCATGGAAGTAGGAGCTCCTACTTCCAAAGGGGCAAGTCAGCGGGAGAAGCCACTTGGCCTAACCGGCCAAGAGTCACTGTTCCCCGGCCACACTTGGCAGTAGGTCCCGGGGAGGAATAATGCCCATGGAAGTAGGAGCTCCTACTTCCAAAGAAAGGGGCAAGTCAGCGGGAGAAGCCACTTGGCCTATCCGGCCACATGTCACTGTTCCCCGGCCACACTTGGCAGTAGGTCCCGGGGAGGAATAATGCCCATGGAAGTAGGAGCTCCTACTTCCAAAGGGGCAAGTCAGCGGGAGAAGCCACTAGTTCTATCCGGCCAAGAGTCACTGTTCCCCGGCCACACTTGGCAGTAGGTCCCGGGGAGGAATAATGCCCATGGAAGTAGGAGCTCACTTGGCTCTAAGTCTTCGAGAGGTATAATGCCCATGGAAGTAAGAGCTCCTACTTCCAAAGGGGCAAGTCAGCGGGAGAAGCCACTTCGCCTACCCGGCCAAGTGTCACTGTCCCCCGGCCAGACTTGGCGGCAAGTCCCGGGGAGGAATAATGCCCATGGAAGTAGGAGCTCCTACTTCCAAAGGGGCAAGTCAGCGGGAGAAGCCACTTCGCCTACCCGGCCAAGTGTCACTGTCCCCCGGCCAGACTTGGCGGCAAGTCCCGGGGAGGAATAATGCCCATGGAAGTAGGAGCTCCTACTTCCAAAGGGGCAAGTCAGCGGGAGAAGCCACTTCGCCTACCCGGCCAAGTGTCACTGTCCCCCGGCCAGACTTGGCGGCAAGTCCCGGGGAGGAATAATGCCCATGGAAGTAGGAGCTCACTTGGCTCTAAGTCTTCGAGAGGTATAATGCCCATGGAAGTAAGAGCTCCTACTTCCAAAGGGGCAAGTCAGCGGGAGAAGCCACTTCGCCTACCCGGCCAAGTGTCACTGTCCCCCGGCCAGACTTGGCGGCAAGTCCCGGGGAGGAATAATGCCCATGGAAGTAGGAGCTCCTACTTCCAAAGGGGCAAGTCAGCGGGAGAAGCCACTTCGCCTACCCGGCCAAGTGTCACTGTCCCCCGGCCAGACTTGGCGGCAAGTCCCGGGGAGGAATAATGCCCATGGAAGTAGGAGCTCCTCCTTCCAAAGGGGCAAGTCAGCGGGAGAAGCCACTTCGCCTACCCGGCCAAGTGTCACTGTCCCCCGGCCAGACTTGGCGGCAAGTCCCGGGGAGGAATAATGCCCATGGAAGTAGGAGCTCCTACTTCCAAAGGGGCAAGTCAGCGGGAGAAGCCACTTCGCCTACCCGGCCAAGTGTCACTGTCCCCCGGCCAGACTTGGCGGCAAGTCCCGGGGAGGAATAATGCCCATGGAAGTAGGAGCTCCTACTTCCAAAGGGGCAAGTCAGCGGGAGAAGCCACTTCGCCTACCCGGCCAAGTGTCACTGTCCCCCGGCCAGACTTGGCGGCAAGTCCCGGGGAGGAATAATGCCCATGGAAGTAGGAGCTCACTTGGCTCTAAGTCTTCGAGAGGTATAATGCCCATGGAAGTAAGAGCTCCTACTTCCAAAGGGGCAAGTCAGCGGGAGAAGCCACTTCGCCTACCCGGCCAAGTGTCACTGTCCCCCGGCCAGACTTGGCGGCAAGTCCCGGGGAGGAATAATGCCCATGGAAGTAGGAGCTCCTACTTCCAAAGGGGCAAGTCAGCGGGAGAAGCCACTTCGCCTACCCGGCCAAGTGTCACTGTCCCCCGGCCAGACTTGGCGGCAAGTCCCGGGGAGGAATAATGCCCATGGAAGTAGGAGCTCCTACTTCCAAAGGGGCAAGTCAGCGGGAGAAGCCACTTCGCCTACCCGGCCAAGTGTCACTGTCCCCCGGCCAGACTTGGCGGCAAGTCCCGGGGAGGAATAATGCCCATGGAAGTAGGAGCTCACTTGGCTCTAAGTCTTCGAGAGGTATAATGCCCATGGAAGTAAGAGCTCCTACTTCCAAAGGGGCAAGTCAGCGGGAGAAGCCACTTCGCCTACCCGGCCAAGTGTCACTGTCCCCCGGCCAGACTTGGCGGCAAGTCCCGGGGAGGAATAATGCCCATGGAAGTAGGAGCTCCTACTTCCAAAGGGGCAAGTCAGCGGGAGAAGCCACTTCGCCTACACGGCCAAGTGTCACTGTCCCCCGGCCAGACTTGGCGGCAAGTCCCGGGGAGGAATAATGCCCATGGAAGTAGGAGCTCCTACTTCCAAAGGGGCAAGTCAGCGGGAGAAGCCACTTCGCCTACCCGGCCAAGTGTCACTGTCCCCCGGCCAGACTTGGCGGCAAGTCCCGGGGAGGAATAATGCCCATGGAAGTAGGAGCTCCTACTTCCAAAGGGGCAAGTCAGCGGGAGAAGCCACTTCGCCTACCCGGCCAAGTGTCACTGTCCCCCGGCCAGACTTGGCGGCAAGTCCCGGGGAGGAATAATGCCCATGGAAGTAGGAGCTCCTCCTTCCAAAGGGGCAAGTCAGCGGGAGAAGCCACTTCGCCTACCCGGCCAAGTGTCACTGTCCCCCGGCCAGACTTGGCGGCAAGTCCCGGGGAGGAATAATGCCCATGGAAGTAGGAGCTCACTTGGCTCTAAGTCTTCGAGAGGTATAATGCCCATGGAAGTAAGAGCTCCTACTTCCAAAGGGGCAAGTCAGCGGGAGAAGCCACTTCGCCTACCCGGCCAAGTGTCACTGTCCCCCGGCCAGACTTGGCGGCAAGTCCCGGGGAGGAATAATGCCCATGGAAGTAGGAGCTCCTACTTCCAAAGGGGCAAGTCAGCGGGAGAAGCCACTTCGCCTACCCGGCCAAGTGTCACTGTCCCCCGGCCAGACTTGGCGGCAAGTCCCGGGGAGGAATAATGCCCATGGAAGTAGGAGCTCCTACTTCCAAAGGGGCAAGTCAGCGGGAGAAGCCACTTCGCCTACCCGGCCAAGTGTCACTGTCCCCCGGCCAGACTTGGCGGCAAGTCCCGGGGAGGAATAATGCCCATGGAAGTAGGAGCTCACTTGGCTCTAAGTCTTCGAGAGGTATAATGCCCATGGAAGTAAGAGCTCCTACTTCCAAAGGGGCAAGTCAGCGGGAGAAGCCACTTCGCCTACCCGGCCAAGTGTCACTGTCCCCCGGCCAGACTTGGCGGCAAGTCCCGGGGAGGAATAATGCCCCATGGAGCTCGGGCAGACTAGAAGTAACCTCGTCTGCCCGCTGGAGGGCGCCCTTCCCGGAGCGGAGGGGACCCCCTTGGCCACAAAGTGCAAGCCGAGTTTGGAGCTCGAAACCCGGCCACGCTTGGTCGTAGGTCCCGGTGAGGAACATGGCCATGGAAGTCGGAGCTCAAACCTCCAAATTGACCTCAGCGGGAGCACTTGCTGAGGCTGCCCGGGCATGGGTTACTGTTCCCCGGGCACACTTGGTCGTAGGTCCAAGTGTGGAACGTGTCCATGGAAGTTGAAGTGAAGAGAACCGCGAAAGGGAGTTTTTGCGCGAAGCCGCGGCCGAGGAGGGCTCACCGATCCCGGCGTGATTTCTGCCAGGCCCGGTACCCAAACCGAACTCCGCATGGTGGCTGGATCCGCGACCCTGGAACCCTGGGCCGGGAGCCTAGGGGCGAGAGGGGCCCCATGGAGCTCGGGCAGACTAGAAGTACCCTCGTCTGCCCGCTGGAGGGCGCCCTTCCCGGAGCGGAGGGGACCCCCCAAGCGACCAAGTGCAAGCCGAGTTTGGAGCTCGAAACCCGGCCACACTTGGTAGTTGGTCCCGGTGAGGAACATGCCCATGGAAGTAAGAGCTCAGCGGGAGCAGCCACTCAGGCTACCCGGCAATGTGTCACTGTCCCCCGGCCAAGACTTGGCGGCAAGTCCCGGGGAGGAATAGTGCCCATGGAAGTAGCTCAGCGGGAGCAGCTGCTGAGGCTACCCGGGAATGTGTCACTGTCCCCCGGCCAGACTTGGCGGCAGGTCCCGGGGAGGAATAGTGCTCATGGAAGTAGCTCAGCGGGAGCAGCTGCTGAGGCTACCCGGGAATGTGTCACTGTCCCTGGGCAACACTTGGTCGTTGGTTCCTGATGAGGAACATGCCCATGGAAGTAAGAGTTCAGCGGGAGAAGCCGCTCAAGCTACCCGGGAATGTGTCACTGTCCCCCGGCCAGACTTGGCGGCAGGTCCCGGGGAGGAACAGTGCCCATGGAAGTCGGAGCTCCAACCTCCAAGTTGACCTCAGCGGGAGCACTTGCTGAGGCTACCCGGGCATGGGCGACTGTTCCCCGGCCACACTTGGTCGGAGGTCCCAATGTGGAACATGCCCATGGAAGTTGAAGGGAAGAGAACCGCGAAAGGGAGTTTGGAGGCTGAGCCGCGGCCGAGGAGGTCTCACCGATCCCGGCGTGATTCCAGCCAGGCCCGGTACCCTATACCGAACTCGGCAGGGTGGCTGTATCCGGGACCCTGGAACCCTGGGCGGGGAGCCTAGGGGCGAGAGGGGCCCCATGGAGCTCGGGCAGACTAGAAGTACCCTCGTCTGCCCGCTGGAGGGCGCCCTTCCCGGAGCGGAGGGGACCCCCAAGCGACCAAGTGCAAGCCGAGTTTGGAGCTCGAAACCCGGCCACACTTGGTAGTATGTCCCGGTGAGGAACATGCCCATGGAAGTAAGAGCTCAGCGGGAGCAGCCACTCAGGCTACCCGGGAATGTGTCACTGTCCCCCGGCCAAGACTTGGCGGCAAGTCCCGGGGAGGAATAGTGCCCATGGAAGTAGCTCAGCGGGAGCAGCCGCTCAGGCTACCCGGGAATGTGTCACTGTCCCCCGGCCAGACTTGGCGGCAGGTCCCGGGGAGGAATAGTGCTCATGGAAGTAGCTCAGCGGGAGCAGCCACTCAGGCTACCCGGGAATGTGTCACTGTCCCTGGGCCACACTTGGTCGTTGGTTCCTGATGAGGAACATGCCCATGGAAGTAAGAGTTCAGCGGGAGCAGCCGCTCAGGGCTACCCGGGAATGTGTCACTGTCCCCCGGCCAGACTTGGCGGCAGGTCCCGGGGAGGAATAGTGCCCATGGAAGTCGGAGCTCCAACCTCCAAGTTGACCTCAGCGGGAGCAGCCGCTGAGGCTACCCGGGCATGGGTGACTGTTCCCCGGCCACACTTGGTCGGAGGTCCCGGTGTGGAACATGCCCATGGAAGTTGAAGGGAAGAGAACCGCGAAAGGGAGTTTGGAGGCTGAGCCGCGGCCGAGGAGGTCTCACCGATCCCGGCGTGATTCCAGCCAGGCCCGGTACCCTATACCGAACTCGGCAGGGTGGCTTTATCCGGGACCCTGGAACCCTGGGCGGGGAGCCTAGGGGCGAGAGGGGCCCCATGGAGCTCGGGCAGACTAGAAGTACCCTCGTCTGCCCGCTGGAGGGCGCCCTTCCCGGAGCGGAGGGGACCCCCCAAGCGACCAAGTGCAAGCCGAGTTTGGAGCTCGAAACCCGGCCACACTTGGTAGTTGGTCCCGGTGAGGAACATGCCCATGGAAGTAAGAGCTCAGCGGGAGCAGCCACTCAGGCTACCCGGGAATGTGTCACTGTCCCCCGGCCAAGACTTGGCGGCAAGTCCCGGGGAGGAATAGTGCCCATGGAAGTAGCTCAGCGGGAGCAGCCACTCAGGCTACCCGGGAATGTGTCACTGTCCCTCGGCCACACTTGGTCGTAGGTCCCGGTGAGGAACATGCCCATGGAAGTCGGAGCTCCAACCTCCAACCGGGTGAAGCCTCCGAGAGCTAGCCGGGAATAGGGCGCCAATCCCGGCTACCGCCCTCCAGGCTTGCCCCGGTCGAAAGACCTACGTCCTCGCACCAGCACAAGCGCAAAAATTTTCTAAGTGTGGGAGAACCGAGGACCCGCCCGGTGGCACTCTGCCTCTCGCTGCCGCCCTCCTGGAAGCGTCCTCGGTCACTGTGTGTGCGGCAGATATCAGAGCTCGGGAAAGGTGAAAAAGAACCGGTAAGAGGGCGAATCCGGCAGCTCCCTGCCGGGCGAGGACCACCGCGAGCGGCGGGGACGTCAGACGGGAGACGCGCAGCGGACCTTCCGTCGGAGTGCCTGGGATTTTGACCTCGGAGAAGTTCGAAAAAATTATGCGGTCGGAGCTGTCTGCCCCGGCCGGGGAAGGCTCACCGCCGGCGGCTGCCAACCCCTGGCTTGCCCGCTGGATGCCCTTTCGGAGGCTGCTGAAAAAGAACTGTCAGGCGGGCACCTCTCGGAAGAACCGCAGACCAAAACGACCGGTAAAAATTTTGGGCGATCCGACACGTAGTGCACCTTCGGCGGCAGAGAAAAGCAGCAAAAATACCGGTCAGAGAAGGGGAGTTTTGGTCGACTCTGCCAGGTTTTTGCACTAAGTCAGATCCGTAATGCCAGCGGGACTGAGTCGCTTTTGCGTGCCGTGGTCCTGGAGGCCTGCTCGGACAGAGCGGTCCTTCGGGTCCCGCGGGAAGGGGCATTTCATGTTCCTCTGCGGGAGGTGATCCATTTTCTGCGGGAAATGGCGAGCCCCTTCGGCTACAAGAGTGTGTAGGTCCCGCTCAACAGTCTACGTCCTTAACCATCGGGGACTTTGTAGATTTTGCCCAAAATCGCTCTCCGCAGAACAGAGCGTGAGGTCTCCGCGGCGGAGGCCGGAAAAGGTGCGAGGTGAGCGGCATGGTATGACTGGGCTCGTGCCGCTCACTGCTACCCGGAGCGTGGCGCCCTCCGGGTAAAAGGCTAGCCGGGGCGAGTAGGTGGGATGACGGGCGCATAAGCAACGCCGTCCCCGCCGTACAAGGTGCCGGTGGCCTGGCGAACCACCGGCGTAAGGCTAGCCAGGGCGGACCGCGGGGCAGAGGGCGCATAAGCCACGCTCTCTCTCCATCCCACCAGCACAAGCGAAATATTTTCAAAGTGTGGGAGAACCGGCTTCCCGACCGGTGGCACTCTGCCTCTCGCTGCCGCCCTCCTGGAAGCGTCCTCGGTCACTCGGAGTACGGCAGATTTAAGAGCTCCGGAATGGTGAAAAAGAACCGGAGAGAGGGCGACTCCGGCTTCTCTCTGCCGGGCGAGGACCACCGCAGGCGGCGGGGACGTCTGACAGGAGACGGCGCTGCGGGCAGGCTTTAAAAGTGCATGGGGTTTTGGCCTCGGCAAAAGTCGAAAAAATTATGCGGTCGGAGCTGTCTGCCCCGGCCGGGGAAGGCTCACCGCCGGCGGCTGCCAACCCCTGGCTTGCCCGCTGGATGCCCTTTCGGAGGCTTCTGAAAAAGAACTGTCAGGCGGGCACCTCTCGGAAGAACCGCAGACCAAAACGACCGGTAAAAATTTTGGGCGATCCGACCCGTAGTGCACCTTCGGCGGCAGAGAAAAGCAACAAAAATACCGGTCAGAGAAGGGGAGTTTTGGTCGACTCTGCCAGGTTTTTGCACTAAGTCAGATCCGTAATGCCAGCGGGACTGAGTCGCTCTTGCGTGCCGTGGTCCTGGAAGCCTGCTCGGACAGAGTGGTCCTTCGGGTCCCGCGGGAAGGGGCATTTCATGTTCCTCTGCGGGAGGTGGTCCATTTTCTGCGGGAAATGGCGAGCCCCATCGGCTACAAGAGTGTGTAGGTCCCGCTCAACAGTCTACGTCCTTAACCATCGGGGACTTTGTAGATTTTGCCCAAAATCGCTCTCCGCAGAACAGAGCGTGAGGTCTCCGCGGCGGAGGCCGGAAAAGGTGCGAGGTGAGCGGCATGGTATGACTGGGCTCGTGCCGCTCACTGCTACCCGGAGCGTGGCGCCCTCCGGGTACAAGGCTAGCCGGGGCGAGTAGGTGGGATGACGGGCGCATAAGCAACGCCGTCCCCGCCGTACAAGGTGCCGGTGGCCTGGCGAACCACCGGCGTAAGGCTAGCCAGGGCGTACCGCGGGGCAGAGGGCGCATAAGCCACGCTCTCTCTCCATCCCACCAGCACAAGCGAAAAATTTTCAAAGTGTGGGAGAACCGGCTTCCCGACCGGTGGCACTCTGCCTCTCGCTGCCGCCCTCCTGGAAGCGTCCTCGGTCACTCGGAGTACGGCAGATTTAAGAGCTCCGGAATGGTGAAAAAGAACCGGAGAGAGGGCGACTCCGGCTTCTCTCTGCCGGGCGAGGACCACCGCAGGCGGCGGGGACGTCTGACAGGAGACGGCGCTGCGGGCAGGCTTTAAAAGTGCATGGGATTTTGGCCTCGGCGAAAGTCGAAAAAATTATGCGGTCGGAGCTGTCTGCCCCGGCCGGGGAAGGCTCACCGCCGGCGGCTGCCAACCCCTGGCTTGCCCGCTGGATGGCCTTTCGGAGGCTGCTGAAAAAGAACTGTCAGGCGGGCACCTCTCGGAAGAACCGCAGACCAAAACGACCGGTAAAAATTTTGGGCGATCCGACCCGTAGTGCACCTTCGGCGGCAGAGAAAAGCAACAAAAATACCGGTCAGAGAAGGGGAGTTTTGGTCGACTCTGCCAGGTTTTTGCACTAAGTCAGATCCGTAATGCCAGCGGGACTGAGTCGCTTTTGCGTGCCGTGGTCCTGGAGGCCTGCTCGGACAGGGCGGTCCTTTCGGGTCCCGCGGGAAGGGGCATTTCATGTTCCTCTGCGGGAGGTGATCCATTTTCTGCGGGAAATGGCGAGCCCCTTCGGCTACAAGAGTGTGTAGGTCCCGCTCAACAGTCTACGTCCTTAACCATCGGGGACTTTGTAGATTTTGCCCAAAATCGCTCTCCGCAGAACAGAGCGTGAGGTCTCCGCGGCGGAGGCCGGAAAAGGTGCGAGGTGAGCGGCATGGTATGACTGGGCTCGTGCCGCTCACTGCTACCCGGAGCGTGGCGCCCTCCGGGTAAAAGGCTAGCCGGGGCGAGTAGGTGGGATGACGGGCGCATAAGCAACGCCGTCCCCGCCGTACAAGGTGCCGGTGGCCTGGCGAACCACCGGCGTAAGGCTAGCCAAGGGCGTACCGCGGGGCAGAGGGCGCATAAGCCACGCTCTCTCTCCATCCCACCAGCACAAGCGAAAAATTTTCAAAGTGTGGGAGAACCGGCTTCCCGACCGGTTGCACTCTGCCTCTCGCTGCCGCCGTCCTGGAAGCGTCCTCGGTCACTCGGAGTACGGCAGATTTAAGAGCTCCGGAATGGTGAAAAAGAACCGGAGAGAGGGCGACTCCGGCTTCTCTCTGCCGGGCGAGGACCACCGCAGGCGGCGGGGACGTCTGACAGGAGACGGCGCTGCGGGCAGGCTTTAAAAGTGCATGGGGTTTTGGCCTCGGAGAAAGTCGAAAAAATTATGCGGTCGGAGCTGTCTGCCCCGGCCGGGGAAGGCTCACCTCCGGCGGCTGCCAACCCCTGGCTTGCCCGCTGGATGGCCTTTCGGAGGCTGCTGAAAAAGAACTGTCAGGCGGGCACCTCTCGGAAGAACCGCAGACCAAAACGACCGGTAAAAATTTTGGGCGATCCGACCCGTAGTGCACCTTCGGCGGCAGAGAAAAGCAACAAAAATACCGGTCAGAGAAGGGGAGTTTTGGTCGACTCTGCCAGGTTTTTGCACTAAGTCAGATCCGTAATGCCAGCGGGACTGAGTCGCTCTTGCGTGCCGTGGTCCTGGAAGCCTGCTCGGACAGAGTGGTCCTTCGGGTCCCGCGGGAAGGGGCATTTCATGTTCCTCTGCGGGAGGTGATCCATTTTCTGCGGGAAATGGCGAGCCCCTTCGGCTACAAGAGTGTGTAGGTCCCGCTCAACAGTCTACGTCCTTAACCATCGGGGACTTTGTAGATTTTGCCCAAAATCGCTCTCCGCAGAACAGAGCGGGAGGTCTCCGCGGCGGAGGCCGGAAAAGGTGCGAGGTGAGCGGCATGGTATGACTGGGCTCGTGCCGCTCACTGCTACCCGGAGCGTGGCGCCCTCCGGGTAAAAGGCTAGCCGGGGCGAGTAGGTGGATTGACGGGCGCATAAGCAACGCCGTCCCCGCCGTACAAGGTGCCGGTGGCCTGGCGAACCACCGGCGTAAGGCTAGCCAAGGGCGTACCGCGGGGCAGAGGGCGCATAAGCCACGCCGTCCCCGCTGTACAAGGTGCCGGTGGCCTGGCGAACCACCGGCGTAAGGCTAGCCAAGGGCGTACCGCGGGGCAGAGGGCGCATAAGCCACGCTCTCTCTCCATCCCACCAGAACAAGCGAAAAAATTTCAAAGTGTGGGAGAACCGGCTTCCCGACCGGTGGCACTCTGCCTCTCGCTGCCGCCCTCCTGGAAGCGTCCTCGGTCACTCGGTGTCCGGCAGATTTCAGAGCTCCGGAATGGTGAAAAAGAACCGGTGAGAGGGCGAATCCGGCTTCTCTCTGCCGGGCGAGGACCACCGCAGGCGGCAAGGGACGTCTGCCAGGAGACGGCGCTGCGGGCAGGCTTTAAAAGTGCATGGGGTTTTGGCCTCGGCGAAAGTCGAAAAAATTTTGCGGTCGGAGCTGTCTGCCCCGGCCGGGGAAGGCTCACCGCCGGCGGCTGCCAACCCCTGGCTTGCCCGCTGGATGCCCTTTCGGAGGCTGCTGAAAAAGAACTGTCAGGCGGGCACCTCTCGGAAGAACCGCAGACCAAAACGACCGGTAAAAATTTTGGGCGATCCGACCCTCAGTGCACCTTCGGCGGCAGAGAAAAGCAACAAAAACACCGGTCAAAGAAGGGAGGTTTTGGTCGACTCTGCCTGGTTTTTGCACAAAGTCAGATCCGTAATGCCAGCGGGACTGAGTCGCTTTTGCGTGCCGTGGTCCTGGAGGCCTGCTCGGACAGAGCGGTCCTTCGGGTCCCGCGGGAAGGGGCATTTCATGTTCCTCTGCGGGAGGTGGTCCATTTTCTGCGGGAAATGGCGAGCCCCATCGGCTACAAGAGTGTGTAGGTCCCGCTCAACAGTCTACGTCCTTAACCATCGGGGACTTTGTAGATTTTGGCAGAAATCGCCCCCCGCAGGTCCTAGCGGGAGGTCTCCGCGGCGGAGGCCGGAGAGGGCGCGAGGTGAGCGGCATGGTATGACTGGGTTCGTGCCGCTCACTGGTACCCGGAGCGTGGCGCCCTCCGGGTAAAAGGCTAGCCGGGGCGAGTAGGTGGGTTGACGGGCGCATAAGCCACGCCGTCCCCGCCGTACAAGGTGCCGGTGGCCTGGCGAACCACCGGCGTAAGGCCAGCCAGGGCGGACCGCGGGGCAGAGGGCGCATAAGCCACGCTCTCTCTCCATCCCACCAGAACAAGCGAAAAATTTTCAAAGTGTGGGAGAACCGGCGACCCGACCGGTGGCACTCTGCCTCTCGCTGCCGCCCTCCTGGAAGCGTCCTCGGTCACTCGGTGTCCGGCAGATTTCAGAGCTCCGGAATGGTGAAAAAGAACCGGAGAGGGGGCGACTCCGGCTTCTCTCTGCCGGGCGAGGACCACCGCAGGCGGCAAGGGACGTCTGACAGGAGACGGCGCTGCGGGCAGGCTTTAAAAGTGCATGGGGTTTTGGCCTCGGCGAAAGTCGAAAAAATTTTGCGGTCGGAGCCGTCTGCCCCGGCCGGGGAAGGCTCACCGCCGGCGGCTGCCAACCCCTGGCTTGCCCGCTGGATGGCCTTTCGGAGGCTGCTGAAAAAGAACTGTCAGGCGGGCACCTCTCGGAAGAACCGCAGACCAAAACGACCGGTAAAAATTTTGGGCGATCCGACCCTCAGTGCACCTTCGGCGGCAGAGAAAAGCATCAAAAATACCGGTCAAAGAAGCGAGGTTTTGGTCGACTCTGCCAGGTTTTTGCACAAAGTGTTGGCATCGTGCGGCGTCGCGCTTTGCCGTACCGTATCCCCAATGGAGCGGCGCCCGGCGGGGTAGGCTAGCCATGTGAGGTCGAGGGCGGGAGGACGGGACGTAAGCCAGGCCGTTCTCCACAAGAAATTCCGGACGCGGAGACCCCTTCTCCGCCCTACGGTCCCCAATGGGGTGGCGCCCGGCGGGTGAGGCTAGCCATGGGAGGACGGGACGTAAGCCAGGCCGTTCTCCACAAGAAATTCCGTACGCGGAGACCCCTTCTCCGCCCTACGGTCCCCAATGGGGTGGCGCCCGGCGGGTGAGGCTAGCCATGTGAGGTCGAGGGCGGGAGGACGGGACGTAAGCCAGGCCGTTCTCCACAAGTAAATTCCGGACGCGGAGACCCCTTCTCCGCCCTACGGTCCCCAATGGGGTGGCGCCCGGCGGGTGAGGCTAGCCGTGTGAGGTCGAGGGCGGGAGGACGGGACGTAAGCCAGGCCGTTCTCCACAAGTAAATTCCGGACGCGGAGACCCCTTCTCCGCCCTACGGTCCCCAATGGGGTGGCGCCCGGCGGGTGAGGCTAGCCATGTGAGGTCGAGGGCGGGAGGACGGGACGTAAGCCAGGCCGTTCTCCACAAGTAAATTCCGGACGCGGAGACCCCTTCTCCGCCCTACGGTCCCCAATGGGGTGGCTCCCGGCGGGTGAGGCTAGCCATGTGAGGTCGAGGGCGGGAGGACGGGACGCAAGCCAGGCCGTTCTCCACAAACTCCCAGCGGTAGAGTCTCGGCTCTCCGCTCTTTTGATCGATCTGACACAGCGCGATCCGGCGGGGCAGGGCACTTTGCTCGGTCAGGGGTATTGGCCCCGGCCGGTTTATGGTAAAGCGTTCCTTAGCCTCAGTCTTGGTCGCGCATCAATCCCCCGCTCCCCGTGAGCGGCTGTGGTCCTCTGCCTAAGGTTGTGTAGCGCGGTGCCAGTGTGGTCCTCGCACGGCCCCGCTCCTGCCACAGCGGTAGGACTCTCTGCTTCGGCTGAGGTTTGCTACGAAGCGTATGGAACGGGCGTACTCCACCGTACCGTGGGTGGGGGGCGGCGGCGGCGGCGGCAGCGTCCAGCGCGGAGCTCCGGCTCCCGCGGCAGCGCCTCGCCTAGTGTCCCTCGGGCAAGTCCAATCGCCCCCCGCCCGGTCGGAGAGCGCAGACACACCTCTGTGTCCACGGTTTATTTCCGCAGCACGAAAAGGGACGGCTCCCGCCTGCTCCTCGCGGCGGCGACGAGGCTTAGACCCACCGTGGCGTATCCGCGGTAGGTATGCTCGTCGGTCGGAGGAGCGGTTGCGGTCGAGTGGTCCCCAGTGTACCCTGTTAGCGCTGCCCGCCTACGCCTGAAGAGCTGCGGACCGAGAAAAAGGTTCGCTCCGCTGCTGACGGCGAAGCGCGCGGCACGCCGCGGAAGAGGAGAGGGAGCGGTCGCCCCCGGGGCGGCTCCCCTCCGAGTCCGGCAGAAGCAGAGATTGTAGCGGAGGGGGGGGTTTCTAAATTCCCCGGGCGTGTTATCCCCAGCGGTAGCCTTTGAACTCTTCAACCGCAAGCACGATCGCACGTTCACAGCACCCGTCACTAGGAGCCGGGCCAGAGGCGGGCGGCAGACGAAACCGACATGAGCGCTTAAGGGTATTGCACCCCCGGCGCCCAGACCCTGGAAATTGAGTCTGCCCCCAAAGCCCACCCGCGTCCTCCTTGGCGCTCCCGGAGTACATGGTCGTAGATGGGCCATCGGTCGCTAATGCCAAACTGCGTCCCAGGGGTGCGTCCCCTCTGACCAACGGCAGACCCATCCCTCTCGCCAATCCGCGGATCCCCGCCAGGTCCCGAACAGGGCTCGTCCTTTAGCGTTTCAAATGCGCCCTCCCCGCCATACGAGGGGTTGAGGACCGTAGCCTTCCCTTACGAGAGGCACCAGGGGTGCGCCTGCTCGAGGGCCCGGCCGTGGGCGTAACGCTTGGGCCGCCCGGGGGAGTCGGTAGACCATGGGAGACCAACACTCGCACACGAACGTTGCCCGTGCTTTTGTGGAAGAGAGCTTCTTGCGAGGTTGTCGCTGCGGTGGCGCCCGGACAAACCCTATCCCTAAAACTTCTGGGGAATTGGCGTCTAAGCCTGCACCCTGCACGGTATCCCTGCACCCACGAAGGGGGCCGTGGAAGGCTTGGGGTCGCGCCGGCGAAACCGACCGGATGCCCGGGGTACTGAACCCCCGGGGTCCCACCCTGGAAATTGAGCCGTCCGACCCCGCCACGTCTTCCTAGTGCTCTCCTTGGCTCCCCCGCCTGTGGGCATCGTTAGGGGCTGCGGTCATCAGCGCCGGCTAAGCTTCGGCAACACGGCCGACCCACCCCTTCGGCGCCTGGGGGTGCCTGGTCCCAGTCCGGGCCGTTCCGTAGGGGCGGCTATCCCTTACATGAGGGACTCGGTGCGTCCGCTCGGGCTGCGGGGCTCCGGCTCCGACAGCCGGGGAGCTGGTTTTGACCGCGGGCCTCCACGGGAACCGGCAGGGACCGGACTAGGCGTCAAGCCGAAAATAACCCCGGCACCCTCTGCTTCCAAAGCGAGGGGACCTTTGGCCGAGCGGGGGCACCGGAAGCCGAACCGACCCCAACCCCTCTTCCTACCCCAGGGCTGGGCTGACCAATCCCCTGATCGGGTCTAAAATGGAAGAAGGGGATTCGAGGGAAGGGGCTGGCGGAAGGCAGTTGCCCGACGGAGTAGGCGAAGGCCAGGCCGTTTCCGAGTCCCGAGCAGAGGAGGGCGAACTCGGCTCTTCATCGACCGACGGCGAGGCGAGGGCGGTGGCTGCCGCGGGGAAGACTCCATTGCTCGTCAGCGCGCTAGGAGCGGGGCCGACTGGCTGCTCGGGGTATGGCATCCCCGGGGGCCCACCCTGGAAATCTTCGCTCCTCAGCCGCTGCAGGTTATAAGGTCCCGCCGCGCGTAAGCGCTCAACTCTCCGACCCACGGATGTCGAGCCCATGGTGAGCCGGCCGTTTCGTACGGGGAAAAGGGGTCCTCTGGCCCCACATCGATCGAGGGGGTTTAGATCCGCGGAGGCACGCACCGCGAGGCGAATCGCTGCTTTTCCCCAAGAGGTTAACCTTCAAACCACCGAGTAGGTTCGGGGCAGGGCCGACAGTCTGCACTGGGGTATTGCATCCCTGGTGGGGCGACCCTGGAAATCTCTGCCCCTTTCCACTCTTTCGGTTGGGCCTCTCGTCGGGGCGAGCGTAAGTCGGCAAGCAGACGTGGGAAGAGGCTTCTTACCGGTGACACTCCCTTCGTGAGAGAGGCAGGTACTCGCCCCGGACCCCGGTCCAAATCTGCGCGGGCCGGACGGCCTCGGCCCTAGCCGAAGGCCGCTCCCGCGAAGCCAGGGAGCCGAAAAAATAACCCCGACACCCTCCGCGACCTCGCGTGCTTCCAAAGCGAGGGGAACCTTTGGCCGAGCGGGGCACCCGAAGCCGAACCGACCCCAACCCCTCTTCTTACCCCAGGGCTGGGCTGACCAATCCCCTGATCGGGTCTAAAATGGAAGAAGGGGATTCGAGGGAAGGGGCTGGCGGAAGGCAGTTGCCCGACGGAGTAGGCGAAGGCCAGGCCGTTTCCAAATCCCGAGCCAGAGGAGGGCGAACGACGTTCTTCATCGACCGACGGCGAGGCTAGGGCGAGGGCGGTGGCTGCCGCGGGGAAGACTCCATTGCTTGCCAGCGTGCTAGGAGCGGGGCCGACAGGCTGCTCGGGGTATGGCATCCCCGGGGGCCCACCCTGGAAATCTTCGCTCCTCAGCCGCTGCAGGTTATAAGGTCCCGCCGCGCGTAAGCGCTCAACTCCCCGACCCACGGACGTCGAGCCCATGGTGAGCTGACAGTTTCGTACGGGGAAAAGGGGTCCTCTGGCCCCACATCGATCGAGGGGGTTTAGATCCGCGGAGGCACGCACCGCGAGGCGAATCGCTGCTTTTCCCCAAGAGGTTAACCTTCAAACCACCGAGTAGGTTCGGGGCAGGGCCGACTGTCTGCACTGGGGTATTGCATCCCTGGTGGGGCGACCCTGGAAATCTCTGCCCCTTTCCACTCTTTCGGTTGGGCCTCTCGTCGGGGCGAGCGTAAGTCGGCAAGCAGACGTGGGAAGAGGCTTCTTACCGGTGACACTCCCTTCGTGAGAGAGGCAGGTACTCGCCCCGCACCCCGGTCCAAATCTGCTCGGTCCGGCCGTCGTCGGCCCTAGCCGAAGGCCGCTCCCGCGAAGCCAGGCGATCCGAACCGAGGATCCGCGCGAGCCTTCTCCAAGCCCTCTGCCGGGCGCTGGTGTTGAAAGCGTAGCGGACCCTGTTCGCCGGAGCGATAGGAGCGGAGCACCGGTCCCGCAGGGTTGAAAGCTGGGTAGCAGCGCCGTAGCTTCCCTCCCAGCCTTCCCCCGGACCTGGCGCCCGATCCCCTCCGCTCCTCTGTGCGTTGGCGGGCGGCGCTGCATGGGTACGTCGCGACGGCTCCTATCGTCTCTCTCGCTTAACAGTGTGGAGAGGTGGTGGTGGAGCCGTCCGACACTCGAGGTGCTGAAGTTGAGCGTCCAATGCTTTCCTTCTATGCGCAGCCTACAGGAGCTGTCCGAGCTTCGGAGGTGCTGATGGAGGTGAGAGTCGAGCGCCACTTCTTGGCTGAACTGAGTGGGGAAAGCCAGCGACTGCGAGAGGGAGGGGAAGGGAAGGCTTTTTCGGGTCCTTGGAAGGGACCGAGAGCATCTTTCTTGCCCCCCTGCCCTAAGCTCCATCCAATGTTGTCTGCGAGGTCTTCTCCGGCGGCGGAGAAGCGCTGCGGTAGCAGCAGCAGCAACGAGCGTTCCCATTAGCTCACGGAGCCTGACTCCAAGAGTCTACCCCTCAGAGCTCGGCTACCTGGTTGATCCTGCCAGTAGTATATGCTT
>NW_027285228.1:0-2500 GCF_040894005.1 Engystomops pustulosus | reverse complement strand
GGTGCCCGGGAGACCGTACTCTCCTCTCCCCGACGTCGCGTGAAGATCGGCTGGCGGCGCCGTGTTACCCAACGAAGAGCGGTGTGGCTGGCGGATGGTCCTCGATGAGGGGGCGAGGGAAGGCGGCGTAGCGCCTGGAGAATGGTAGGGTTCGGCGCGCGAGGACCCTCTGCCTCTCTCCACAGGTGCAGCGCCTGTCTTCCTCCTCTCCCCCGCTGTCGGGTCGACCACGCCGGTCTTTGCCGAAGGTCGATGGGGCTTGTCGCCAGACGCGCCTCCGCCGGGTGAGCTGCGTTCCAGTGGCGGCCCCCGGTCCCCCACGAGCGGCGCGCAGGGGACTGGGCTCCCGCACCCGCCCCAGGCGGTGTGCCGCGGAGGCTCTTCTCCCAGGCGTCGCTCTTTGGACAACGTCCGCTCGGCTTCGGCCGTGTGCACACGAATGTAGCGGTGCCGTACATCTGACGAGGACGAGCTGGCCGTCTGTAAAAACCAGCGTGTGAAAACGAGCCACTCTTAGCGGTGGATCACTCGGCTCGCGCGTCGATGAAGAACGTAGCTAGCTACGAGAATTAATGTGAATTGCAGGGCACATTGATCATCGACACTTCGAACGCACCTTGCGGCCCCGGGTTACTCCCGGGGCTACGCCTGTCTGAGGGTCGCTTCTCATCGATCGCCGCCCCGTCGAGGGCGAGCGCCGCTGGGGTTCAGTCGCAGGGGCTTTCACGGCTACCCACGCCGTGTTCGCTCCTTCGTCCCCCTAAAGTCAGACTCTCTCCTTCGAGACCCTCTCCAAGGGGTCCGGCGCGCACGGTCGACACCTGCCGCCGGCGCCCCTGCTCGGACCGACGGCGACCACGGACGGACACGTTCGCGGCCGGCGGTGTTCCCTGCGCGAGGCTGTCTGCGCTTGCCCGTAGGCTTGGACTGCTTCTCGTCCTTGGGATCTCGCTCCGCTCGTGTTCCCCCGAAAGGTGAAGCTTCGTTGCCGGGTAAGGAGAGGTGAGAAGGGACGGAGGGATGCAGGTGAAAGGGGGGCGGATGGTGGGGGGTGGCGGCTACGCTACCCTCGCCTCTTCCCTCCGCACCACCAACCCCTTAGACCTCAGATCAGACGTGACTACCCGCTGAATTTAAGCATATTATTAAGCGGAGGAAAAGAAAGTAACCACGATTCCCCCAGTAACGGCGAGTGAAGAGGGAAGAGCCCAGCGCCGAATCCCCGCTCGTGCGGCGAGCGTGGGACATGTGGCGTACGGGAGACCGGAGCCACCCCGTCGCTGCTTCGGAGGGCCCAAGTCCTTCTGATCGAGGCCCATCCCGCGGAGGGTGTTAGGCCGGTAGCGGCCCCCGGCGCGACGGGACCCGGTCCTCCTCGGAGTCGGGTTGTTTGTGAATGCAGCCCAAAGCGGGTGGTAAACTCCACCTAAGGCTAAATACCGGCGCGAGACCGATAGCAAACAAGTACCGTAAGGGAAAGTTGAAAAGAACTTTGAAGAGAGAGTTCAAGAGGGCGTGAAACCGCTAAGAGGTAAACGGGTGGGGTCCGCGCAGGCCGCCCGGAGGATTCAACCCGGCGGCGGTCGGACGGCCCGGGCTCCATCGGACTCCCCACGCCCGTCCGGCGGGACCCCTTCGCGGGGGCCTCGCCGGCCGCGGGCCGGGGGGACGTGGCCCGGACGATTCATCCGGCCGCGGCAGGGCGCACTTCCTCCGCGGCGGTGCGCCGCGACCGGCTCCGGGGCCGGCTGGGAAGGCTTCGAGGTGGGAAGGTGTCCGGGATGGGCGCCCGTCGGCTCCGGCCGTCGGGGCTCACGTCCGCCCGGCGTTACAGCCCCCTCTCGGCCCGATGCACGCCGTAGCCCGGGGCCGAGGAAGACGATCGCCTCCGCGCCCTCCCTCCGATCCGCTCCGCCACTCCGATCCCCCGGTATCTCTCTCTTCGGGGAGAGTGCCGGGGTTCCTTCGGGGGAAGCGGGGTCCACGGGGAAGAGGGACGGGACCCCCTGCTCTCGGCGCGGCTGTCGACCGGGGCGGACTGCACTCAGTGCGCCCCGACAGCGCCGCGCCGCCGCGGCGGGGCAGGTCCACGTCTTCTCTCCCGTCAAAAGGAGAGAAGAGGGGTAACAGCGCCAGGGGTCGGCGGCGATGTCGGTGACCCACCCGACCCGTCTTGAAACACGGACCAAGGAGTCTAACGCGCGCGCGAGTCCAAGGGCTCGAGCGAAACCCTGTGGCGCAATGAAAGTGAAGGACCGGGCCTTGTCCCCGGCCGAGGTGGGATCCCGCCGCCCGCGACCCGGTCACCGGCGGGCGCACCACCGGCCCGTCTCGCCCGCTCCGTCGGGGAGGTGGAGCAAGAGCGCGCGCGATAGGACCCGAAAGATGGTGAACTATGCCTGGGCAGGGCGAAGCCAGAGGAAACTCTGGTGGAGGTCCGCAGCGGTCCTGACGTGCAAATCGGTCGTCCGACCTGGGTATAGGGGCGAAAGACTAATCG
>NW_027285227.1:0-87997 GCF_040894005.1 Engystomops pustulosus | reverse complement strand
TCTTAACTTGGTGAAAAAGATAGAGAAATAAATAGCAAAACTTTGGAAAAGGGAAAAGAAATGGAGCCGAAGTTTGCAATGTGACGTCGACGACGCTCTTGTGCTTTGTCACCTACTCAGGTGTGTTGTGTGCTGTGTCTTTTGCAGGAGGAACAAAGGCTTCTCACTAATTGATTAATGAGGTGCTAAATGGGCCCGACCCGGAACAAAGGAAAAAAAAAAAAAAGGAAAAATAAAAGTGACCTAATCGGCGGCCTAATTAATTGGAGCTAATTGGATCATGATTAGTCTGGAGCCGTCTACTTGAATCGAAGACACCTGCAGGTTGAGATTTGGCTGCTTCCTCCTCCACTGCTAGCAGTCACAGTCTGAGAAGGTGCGAACGACCGAAGGTAAGCTGTAGCTATCAGCGTGTGCTGGAGCGAGCGTGCTTGTCCCCTCACACCGTCCAGCGGCTGTGTCAAGAGAAAGGAAAAGTGATCTCTGAGCCGTCAGGCAGGCAGGCAGTCGGTCGGTCAGACTGACTTGACAAAAGAGTTGTTGTGGGGAGGGTGTAGCAGCGGGCGGCTGGCAGATGAAGTGCAGACGCCCGCTCGCTCGGCCCCCCTGCTGCTTTGCGGGGGAGGTGCCTGTTGGGGGCGGTCCTATGCAGATTAATCGTCCCCACGCAGAGGACTGTGTGACTTGCAGAGTAGGTTTTTCGCCTCCTGGCGGTGTCTCCTCTCCGTGAGCAGTGCTGAGAGTTCTGAAGGGGGCCCGGTCTGGGCGAGCTATGGTCGGTATCGCTTCTCGGCCTTTTGGCTAAGATCAAGTGTAGTATCTGTTCTTATCAGTTTAATATCTGATACGTCCCCTATCTGGGGACCATATATTAAATGGATTTTTGGAACAGGGAGATGGAAAAAGAGCTTGCTCTGTCCACTCCACGCATTGACCTGGTATTGCAGTACCTCCAGGACCGGTGCACCCCTTCTTAACTTGGTGAAAAAGATAGAGAAATAAATAGCAAAACTTTGGAAAAGGGAAAAGAAATGGAGCCGAAGTTTGCAATGTGACGTCGACGACGCTCTTGTGCTTTGTCACCTACTCAGGTGTGTTGTGTGCTGTGTCTTTTGCAGGAGGAACAAAGGCTTCTCACTAATTGATTAATGAGGTGCTAAATGGGCCCGACCCGGAACAAAGGAAAAAAAAAAAAAAGGAAAAATAAAAGTGACCTAATCGGCGGCCTAATTAATTGGAGCTAATTGGATCATGATTAGTCTGGAGCCGTCTACTTGAATCGAAGACACCTGCAGGTTGAGATTTGGCTGCTTCCTCCTCCACTGCTAGCAGTCACAGTCTGAGAAGGTGCGAACGACCGAAGGTAAGCTGTAGCTATCAGCGTGTGCTGGAGCGAGCGTGCTTGTCCCCTCACACCGTCCAGCGGCTGTGTCAAGAGAAAGGAAAAGTGATCTCTGAGCCGTCAGGCAGGCAGGCAGTCGGTCGGTCAGACTGACTTGACAAAAGAGTTGTTGTGGGGAGGGTGTAGCAGCGGGCGGCTGGCAGATGAAGTGCAGACGCCCGCTCGCTCGGCCCCCCTGCTGCTTTGCGGGGGAGGTGCCTGTTGGGGGCGGTCCTATGCAGATTAATCGTCCCCACGCAGAGGACTGTGTGACTTGCAGAGTAGGTTTTTCGCCTCCTGGCGGTGTCTCCTCTCCGTGAGCAGTGCTGAGAGTTCTGAAGGGGGCCCGGTCTGGGCGAGCTATGGTCGGTATCGCTTCTCGGCCTTTTGGCTAAGATCAAGTGTAGTATCTGTTCTTATCAGTTTAATATCTGATACGTCCCCTATCTGGGGACCATATATTAAATGGATTTTTGGAACAGGGAGATGGAAAAAGAGCTTGCTCTGTCCACTCCACGCATTGACCTGGTATTGCAGTACCTCCAGGACCGGTGCACCCCTTCTTAACTTGGTGAAAAAGATAGAGAAATAAATAGCAAAACTTTGGAAAAGGGAAAAGAAATGGAGCCGAAGTTTGCAATGTGACGTCGACGACGCTCTTGTGCTTTGTCACCTACTCAGGTGTGTTGTGTGCTGTGTCTTTTGCAGGAGGAACAAAGGCTTCTCACTAATTGATTAATGAGGTGCTAAATGGGCCCGACCCGGAACAAAGGAAAAAAAAAAAAAAGGAAAAATAAAAGTGACCTAATCGGCGGCCTAATTAATTGGAGCTAATTGGATCATGATTAGTCTGGAGCCGTCTACTTGAATCGAAGACACCTGCAGGTTGAGATTTGGCTGCTTCCTCCTCCACTGCTAGCAGTCACAGTCTGAGAAGGTGCGAACGACCGAAGGTAAGCTGTAGCTATCAGCGTGTGCTGGAGCGAGCGTGCTTGTCCCCTCACACCGTCCAGCGGCTGTGTCAAGAGAAAGGAAAAGTGATCTCTGAGCCGTCAGGCAGGCAGGCAGTCGGTCGGTCAGACTGACTTGACAAAAGAGTTGTTGTGGGGAGGGTGTAGCAGCGGGCGGCTGGCAGATGAAGTGCAGACGCCCGCTCGCTCGGCCCCCCTGCTGCTTTGCGGGGGAGGTGCCTGTTGGGGGCGGTCCTATGCAGATTAATCGTCCCCACGCAGAGGACTGTGTGACTTGCAGAGTAGGTTTTTCGCCTCCTGGCGGTGTCTCCTCTCCGTGAGCAGTGCTGAGAGTTCTGAAGGGGGCCCGGTCTGGGCGAGCTATGGTCGGTATCGCTTCTCGGCCTTTTGGCTCACGATCAAGTGTTCCAAAGAGGCAGCTGGTGGGACCCTCGTACCCTCGGCCTTGTAGCATCGGCCTCTGGCCTTAAGCTACTTGCTGCTATAGGGGGTGGAGATATCCTTCCCAGCATCATGGCGACAGATTTGAAGAGTGCGACTATCCGGTATGCGACATCAGATGAGATGAAAATCAAGGATACCTTCGAGATCACTGCGGATCCAGGAGAGGAGGAAAAGCTTGACCTCAAGTACTTGGTGCGGGAAGTCCTGTTCAAGATTCTCAGCGTCAAGAAGGAGGAAATTCTAGCTCTTCAAGAAGCTCCTGGGAGAAGAACCCTAACCTTGATGTCAGAGCAACAGGCCAAATCCTTCTTCCAAAAAGTGAAGATTAACTTGAGGAACGAAGGCTTGGCAGGCCTGAATTTCGTCGCCCTGTACAAGGAGGAAAGGACAATCATCACAGTCCATATGAGAAGCCCACATGTCCGGGTGGAACACATATCCATGTATCTGGACCGCTATGTGGACATCTTTAAGCCTCCAGAAAAAATTTATAACTCGGAAGATCTGTGGACTGGGAAATACAAAGTCCAAGTCAACTTGAGAAATGCGGCATTTGGGACCGAAGAGAAGATACACCCCCCCTCTACCTTCTTCCTGGGAGAGGTCAGGGGCAGGCTTTTCTATAACGGGATGCCGGATTTCTGTCGGAAGTGCCGAGACTTTGGGCACAGGACCGAAAATTGTAAAGAGAGTGTAGTCATCTGCAAGAAGTGCTACAAAAAAGGGCACAGAGCGGCAGATTGCGAAAATGAAATGATTTGTTCCCTGTGTGGTGGAGAAGGACACCCGTTTCGTGACTGTCCGAAGGGAAGAAGATCATATGCGGAAGCAGCTGGAGGGAAACCTAGTGCCAGAGAAACATCAACGCCTGGTCCTGGGCCTTCTTCAGCGAAAGAGTCTGCTGACGCAACTAAGGGGAAACAGACGGGGGCAACTTGCCCCACTATATCCCCTTTAGTTGGCGCCAAGGAAGGAGAGAAAGTGTCAAGTCCTTCAGATAGCCCTCCCTTAAAAGATTGGGCTGAGGAAGCCGAGCAGCATGAAGATGCTACCGAGATGGATACTAATGACTCAGTTTCCAAAAAAAGGAAAGCTGAAATAAGTGAAAGAAAGAAGGAGAAGAAATACATGCCCTGTCATAGTCGGATTCCCCCTGATACTCCTGATGATGATGAGGAACCGGGTTGTGAGATGCCGGATACGGGAAGGATTGAAGAATACAGCACATACTGTGGTTCGCCTCTATCTGGTCAATCCGTTGGAATCATGTCGGATACAGACTCCTCTGGCTTAGATAACCCCGACTAGGACAATGACATCCTCGCCAGTAAGGATTTCCTCCTTAAATGTAAGGAGCCTAAAGAGCCCTAGAAGAAGGGCTGCTTTATTTGAATTTCTGGAAAATTTAAGAACAGACGTCATTTTGTTGCAAGAGTGTGGGATCAATTTCAGTACCAACTATGAAGACCTGAGAAGGGAATGGACTGTAGGGGATTCGGTCTGGTCCGGAGACAACGGTTCTAAACCCACTGGAGTGGGTATCCTTTTCACGTCAAGAGATTTCAAGATCATCTCCTACACTGAGGTGATACCTGGCCGATTACTAATTGTTAACGTCTCTTTCCTGGGTTGTGAATTTCGACTAATATGCACGTATGCTTCTCCAGATGTGGAAGAACGTTCTGAATTATTAGATATCATCCCTTCTTACTTAGTTGGAGCCCCCAATGTCATCTGGGCTGGAGACATGAATTGTGTTATTTCCGGGGAACAAAGAAGCAGTGGAGCCCCGAGAAAGGACAAAACTGCGAAACAGCTAAAAGATGTTATAAGTGACCTCAACCTGAATGACGCCTGGAGGATGGTACACCCGTCTGAACCAGGTTACACATGGGAGAGCTCCGTATCAAAGTCGCGAATCGACTATGTCCTGACATCCAGCAGGATTGTTCCGGTGACGGCTGAAATAACTCCCAACATTTTGTCGGACCATAAAATCCTTCAAGTCTCTTTGAAAGTGCCAAAACTCAGAAGAAAGAGAGGTCTTTGGAGAATGAACACCAGCTTGTTACGAAATAAAGCTTTGATGGAGGATTTTACCGTTTTCTTCAATGACCTTAAAGAGGAAAAAGGAAAATTTTCTAATCTGCTAGCCTGGTGGGAACATTGCAAAATCTGCTTTAAGAAGTTCTTCATTCAAAAAAGTATAGATGAAGTTAAGATGAGGAACAAGAAGTTTAAGCGCCTCAACCTACAACTCCAGACGCTTATAAAATTAAGAGACGCTGAGGTTGAAGTCGAAGACCTAATTTTAAAACTCAAAAAGGAGATCGCAATGGCCATTGAAGAGAGGGGAAAGGAAATAATTTACAACTCAAAGACAAAAGAAATGGAAGAAGGTGAGAAATGCTCCCGATATTTCTTTAAGGAGACAGAAAGATCAAAGACCCACATAGATCGCTTGGAGGGAGAAGTAGAGATTGACAAGATGCTAAGAAAAACACAAGAGTTTTACCAAGCACTCTTTGAAGACAAGGTAACTGATCCTAGCTTATTGGAAGATGTTCTGGGCTCCTTGGAGACTAAGCTTAGTCTTGAAGAACAGCAAAAGCTAGCGGGTCCTTTGACTAAGGATGAAGTTATCGCGGCTGTGAAAAGTTTGAAACTTGGCAAGGCACCTGGCTCTGATGGAATCCCTTCAGACTTCTATAAAATCTATTGGCCAATTCTGGAGGAAGAATTTTGTAAAATCTTATCCGAAGCCTTGGAGAGTGTAAGGTTGCCGAGTTCATGGAGAGGTGGCATTATATCTCTAATCTTCAAGAAGGGCTGTAAAGAGGATCTGGCTAATTGGAGGCCTATTACCCTGCTCAACGCGGACTATAAAGTCTTATCAAAAGTTCTGGTCGGCCGACTGAAAGAAATCCTAGCAAGCATCGTGCACAAAGATCAGGTGTGTGCAGTACCAAAGCGGAGTATCTCTGAACAACTAAGCCTAACAAGGGATATTATCTGGTACACTCAAGATCGAAAGATGGACTTAGCAATCCTCTCCCTGGATTTCCAGAAAGCCTTTGATAGGGTCTCACACACATTTCTCTGGAAAGTTTTGGAAAAATTGAACTTCCCCGACAGCTTCATCAGTCAAATCAAGTTGCTTTATGAAGAATCCTACAGCCAAATTAACATCAATGGCTTTCTAACTGGCAAAGTATGGCTGCACTCTGGAGTCAAACAAGGTTGCCCCTTGTCACCCATACTTTTCATCATTGTTATAGAACCGTTGCTGACCGTCCTGCGAAAGGATAAAGTTATGAGAGGAATACCCTTGCCTGGCGGAAATGGAGAGCAAGTCAAGACCATGGGTTACATGGATGACATCACTGTGTTTTGTGCATCACAAGCTGCCCTGAGGAGGGCCATATTCCTTACATTACTCTTTTGTTCTGCTTCAGGTTTTAAGTTAAACACAGACAAGTGCAACTGCCTTCTTCTGAACAACTGGCCCGAAAGAGATCTTCCTGTCTTGAATTACCAGAGAGAGGCCATCAAAATTCTAGGCATCACCTTTTCACCCCAGAATGATGGCACCGAAAGTTGGACAAAGGTGCAGGAGAGGATAAAGACAAGGATCGAGTATTGGAAGCTGCGCAAGTTAACCTTAATAGGTAAAGTCCTCATTGTGAAAGCTGTGTTGCTCCCTATACTGCTCTACCTAAGTATGGTATACCCCCCCAGTGAGAACCTGCTTAAAAAACTGCAGAGGACTGTCTGTGAATTTATATGGTCATCTAAGTTCGAGAAACTGAAGAGAGCTATCATCTACAAAGAACTTGGGATGGGAGGAAGGAACGTCCCGAATATAAAGCAGTTTCTCCACACGAAATTCTTTTGCTTCTGCTTCAGGTATTTATACAAAAACTCTTCCTGGTCATACTTCCTCAGGTTTGCCGCAGGTGACATTTTTCGGAAACGAAAATGGTTCGCTAGCTCTTTGTCACAACCCATACTCATCTTCCCCGCAACGCACTACATGGTCCTTGAAAGGACAATAAGGACGTACAAGCTTGAATTGATGGAAAGTGATACTTTTCTTACATCTGGACTCTTACTGAAGGCTTTAAAGAAGAAAGAAGGGATGGAACAGGTTGAGAACTACACTCACAGTGTCAGTAAGGCAATTTGGGGTAAGGTAAATGTTAAATACTTGGTGAACGAGCACAAGGATCTGAATTGGATGGTTGCGCATAACTGTGTCCCTACTCGTAACTTCCAATTCCTAAGAAGATTGTCTTCCACCCAATACTGTCCAAGATGCAGATGGATGCCAGAAACAACAGCGCATGTGTTCTGGAACTGTGAATATGCACAGAGTGTTTGGAGAGAAATAGGACCTCTGCTGAAATTCCTCACTCACCTTCAGTTCCTGAATCATGAAGTCATCCTATATGGTCTGCATAGCAATCTGGGGAAAGAAAGAGAACAAGTATTGTGGTGTTTCATCAGTAGCTTCAAGAGCGCTCTATGGAAGACAAGGAATATACTTATCTTCAAAAAAGACCTAATCAGTAAGGAGCAGTGTATCAAACTTGGTCTTAGTATTCTACACCAATACTACCTTCTTGATAAGAAGAATCTTGGCAAAGTGGCTGCTCTAAAGAAATGGAACTTTATACTGTGGAGAAAATTTTATGCTTAATGTTTGTTAATTTTTCTTTTCTTGAAAAAAAAAAAAAAAAACTTACAAAAAAAAAAAAAAAAAAAAAAAAAAACTTACAAAAAAAAAAAAAAAACTTACAAAAAACTTACAAAAAAAAAAAAAAAAAAAACTTACAAAAAAAAAAAAAAAAAAAAAAATTTTTGTTTTCAGTGTGATTAGACTTTAGTTTTCCCCTTCCCTTGGATTTTTGCATCTTTTCAGCTCTTAGTCAAAATTTTATAAGTTGGAAAGTTTTAATATAAATGCAAAAATCTGTTCTTATCAGTTTAATATCTGATACGTCCCCTATCTGGGGACCATATATTAAATGGATTTTTGGAACAGGGAGATGGAAAAAGAGCTTGCTCTGTCCACTCCACGCATTGACCTGGTATTGCAGTACCTCCAGGACCGGTGCACCCCTTCTTAACTTGGTGAAAAAGATAGAGAAATAAATAGCAAAACTTTGGAAAAGGGAAAAGAAATGGAGCCGAAGTTTGCAATGTGACGTCGACGACGCTCTTGTGCTTTGTCACCTACTCAGGTGTGTTGTGTGCTGTGTCTTTTGCAGGAGGAACAAAGGCTTCTCACTAATTGATTAATGAGGTGCTAAATGGGCCCGACCCGGAACAAAGGAAAAAAAAAAAAAAGGAAAAATAAAAGTGACCTAATCGGCGGCCTAATTAATTGGAGCTAATTGGATCATGATTAGTCTGGAGCCGTCTACTTGAATCGAAGACACCTGCAGGTTGAGATTTGGCTGCTTCCTCCTCCACTGCTAGCAGTCACAGTCTGAGAAGGTGCGAACGACCGAAGGTAAGCTGTAGCTATCAGCGTGTGCTGGAGCGAGCGTGCTTGTCCCCTCACACCGTCCAGCGGCTGTGTCAAGAGAAAGGAAAAGTGATCTCTGAGCCGTCAGGCAGGCAGGCAGTCGGTCGGTCAGACTGACTTGACAAAAGAGTTGTTGTGGGGAGGGTGTAGCAGCGGGCGGCTGGCAGATGAAGTGCAGACGCCCGCTCGCTCGGCCCCCCTGCTGCTTTGCGGGGGAGGTGCCTGTTGGGGGCGGTCCTATGCAGATTAATCGTCCCCACGCAGAGGACTGTGTGACTTGCAGAGTAGGTTTTTCGCCTCCTGGCGGTGTCTCCTCTCCGTGAGCAGTGCTGAGAGTTCTGAAGGGGGCCCGGTCTGGGCGAGCTATGGTCGGTATCGCTTCTCGGCCTTTTGGCTAAGATCAAGTGTAGTATCTGTTCTTATCAGTTTAATATCTGATACGTCCCCTATCTGGGGACCATATATTAAATGGATTTTTGGAACAGGGAGATGGAAAAAGAGCTTGCTCTGTCCACTCCACGCATTGACCTGGTATTGCAGTACCTCCAGGACCGGTGCACCCCTTCTTAACTTGGTGAAAAAGATAGAGAAATAAATAGCAAAACTTTGGAAAAGGGAAAAGAAATGGAGCCGAAGTTTGCAATGTGACGTCGACGACGCTCTTGTGCTTTGTCACCTACTCAGGTGTGTTGTGTGCTGTGTCTTTTGCAGGAGGAACAAAGGCTTCTCACTAATTGATTAATGAGGTGCTAAATGGGCCCGACCCGGAACAAAGGAAAAAAAAAAAAAAGGAAAAATAAAAGTGACCTAATCGGCGGCCTAATTAATTGGAGCTAATTGGATCATGATTAGTCTGGAGCCGTCTACTTGAATCGAAGACACCTGCAGGTTGAGATTTGGCTGCTTCCTCCTCCACTGCTAGCAGTCACAGTCTGAGAAGGTGCGAACGACCGAAGGTAAGCTGTAGCTATCAGCGTGTGCTGGAGCGAGCGTGCTTGTCCCCTCACACCGTCCAGCGGCTGTGTCAAGAGAAAGGAAAAGTGATCTCTGAGCCGTCAGGCAGGCAGGCAGTCGGTCGGTCAGACTGACTTGACAAAAGAGTTGTTGTGGGGAGGGTGTAGCAGCGGGCGGCTGGCAGATGAAGTGCAGACGCCCGCTCGCTCGGCCCCCCTGCTGCTTTGCGGGGGAGGTGCCTGTTGGGGGCGGTCCTATGCAGATTAATCGTCCCCACGCAGAGGACTGTGTGACTTGCAGAGTAGGTTTTTCGCCTCCTGGCGGTGTCTCCTCTCCGTGAGCAGTGCTGAGAGTTCTGAAGGGGGCCCGGTCTGGGCGAGCTATGGTCGGTATCGCTTCTCGGCCTTTTGGCTAAGATCAAGTGTAGTATCTGTTCTTATCAGTTTAATATCTGATACGTCCCCTATCTGGGGACCATATATTAAATGGATTTTTGGAACAGGGAGATGGAAAAAGAGCTTGCTCTGTCCACTCCACGCATTGACCTGGTATTGCAGTACCTCCAGGACCGGTGCACCCCTTCTTAACTTGGTGAAAAAGATAGAGAAATAAATAGCAAAACTTTGGAAAAGGGAAAAGAAATGGAGCCGAAGTTTGCAATGTGACGTCGACGACGCTCTTGTGCTTTGTCACCTACTCAGGTGTGTTGTGTGCTGTGTCTTTTGCAGGAGGAACAAAGGCTTCTCACTAATTGATTAATGAGGTGCTAAATGGGCCCGACCCGGAACAAAGGAAAAAAAAAAAAAAGGAAAAATAAAAGTGACCTAATCGGCGGCCTAATTAATTGGAGCTAATTGGATCATGATTAGTCTGGAGCCGTCTACTTGAATCGAAGACACCTGCAGGTTGAGATTTGGCTGCTTCCTCCTCCACTGCTAGCAGTCACAGTCTGAGAAGGTGCGAACGACCGAAGGTAAGCTGTAGCTATCAGCGTGTGCTGGAGCGAGCGTGCTTGTCCCCTCACACCGTCCAGCGGCTGTGTCAAGAGAAAGGAAAAGTGATCTCTGAGCCGTCAGGCAGGCAGGCAGTCGGTCGGTCAGACTGACTTGACAAAAGAGTTGTTGTGGGGAGGGTGTAGCAGCGGGCGGCTGGCAGATGAAGTGCAGACGCCCGCTCGCTCGGCCCCCCTGCTGCTTTGCGGGGGAGGTGCCTGTTGGGGGCGGTCCTATGCAGATTAATCGTCCCCACGCAGAGGACTGTGTGACTTGCAGAGTAGGTTTTTCGCCTCCTGGCGGTGTCTCCTCTCCGTGAGCAGTGCTGAGAGTTCTGAAGGGGGCCCGGTCTGGGCGAGCTATGGTCGGTATCGCTTCTCGGCCTTTTGGCTAAGATCAAGTGTAGTATCTGTTCTTATCAGTTTAATATCTGATACGTCCCCTATCTGGGGACCATATATTAAATGGATTTTTGGAACAGGGAGATGGAAAAAGAGCTTGCTCTGTCCACTCCACGCATTGACCTGGTATTGCAGTACCTCCAGGACCGGTGCACCCCTTCTTAACTTGGTGAAAAAGATAGAGAAATAAATAGCAAAACTTTGGAAAAGGGAAAAGAAATGGAGCCGAAGTTTGCAATGTGACGTCGACGACGCTCTTGTGCTTTGTCACCTACTCAGGTGTGTTGTGTGCTGTGTCTTTTGCAGGAGGAACAAAGGCTTCTCACTAATTGATTAATGAGGTGCTAAATGGGCCCGACCCGGAACAAAGGAAAAAAAAAAAAAAGGAAAAATAAAAGTGACCTAATCGGCGGCCTAATTAATTGGAGCTAATTGGATCATGATTAGTCTGGAGCCGTCTACTTGAATCGAAGACACCTGCAGGTTGAGATTTGGCTGCTTCCTCCTCCACTGCTAGCAGTCACAGTCTGAGAAGGTGCGAACGACCGAAGGTAAGCTGTAGCTATCAGCGTGTGCTGGAGCGAGCGTGCTTGTCCCCTCACACCGTCCAGCGGCTGTGTCAAGAGAAAGGAAAAGTGATCTCTGAGCCGTCAGGCAGGCAGGCAGTCGGTCGGTCAGACTGACTTGACAAAAGAGTTGTTGTGGGGAGGGTGTAGCAGCGGGCGGCTGGCAGATGAAGTGCAGACGCCCGCTCGCTCGGCCCCCCTGCTGCTTTGCGGGGGAGGTGCCTGTTGGGGGCGGTCCTATGCAGATTAATCGTCCCCACGCAGAGGACTGTGTGACTTGCAGAGTAGGTTTTTCGCCTCCTGGCGGTGTCTCCTCTCCGTGAGCAGTGCTGAGAGTTCTGAAGGGGGCCCGGTCTGGGCGAGCTATGGTCGGTATCGCTTCTCGGCCTTTTGGCTAAGATCAAGTGTAGTATCTGTTCTTATCAGTTTAATATCTGATACGTCCCCTATCTGGGGACCATATATTAAATGGATTTTTGGAACAGGGAGATGGAAAAAGAGCTTGCTCTGTCCACTCCACGCATTGACCTGGTATTGCAGTACCTCCAGGACCGGTGCACCCCTTCTTAACTTGGTGAAAAAGATAGAGAAATAAATAGCAAAACTTTGGAAAAGGGAAAAGAAATGGAGCCGAAGTTTGCAATGTGACGTCGACGACGCTCTTGTGCTTTGTCACCTACTCAGGTGTGTTGTGTGCTGTGTCTTTTGCAGGAGGAACAAAGGCTTCTCACTAATTGATTAATGAGGTGCTAAATGGGCCCGACCCGGAACAAAGGAAAAAAAAAAAAAAGGAAAAATAAAAGTGACCTAATCGGCGGCCTAATTAATTGGAGCTAATTGGATCATGATTAGTCTGGAGCCGTCTACTTGAATCGAAGACACCTGCAGGTTGAGATTTGGCTGCTTCCTCCTCCACTGCTAGCAGTCACAGTCTGAGAAGGTGCGAACGACCGAAGGTAAGCTGTAGCTATCAGCGTGTGCTGGAGCGAGCGTGCTTGTCCCCTCACACCGTCCAGCGGCTGTGTCAAGAGAAAGGAAAAGTGATCTCTGAGCCGTCAGGCAGGCAGGCAGTCGGTCGGTCAGACTGACTTGACAAAAGAGTTGTTGTGGGGAGGGTGTAGCAGCGGGCGGCTGGCAGATGAAGTGCAGACGCCCGCTCGCTCGGCCCCCCTGCTGCTTTGCGGGGGAGGTGCCTGTTGGGGGCGGTCCTATGCAGATTAATCGTCCCCACGCAGAGGACTGTGTGACTTGCAGAGTAGGTTTTTCGCCTCCTGGCGGTGTCTCCTCTCCGTGAGCAGTGCTGAGAGTTCTGAAGGGGGCCCGGTCTGGGCGAGCTATGGTCGGTATCGCTTCTCGGCCTTTTGGCTAAGATCAAGTGTAGTATCTGTTCTTATCAGTTTAATATCTGATACGTCCCCTATCTGGGGACCATATATTAAATGGATTTTTGGAACAGGGAGATGGAAAAAGAGCTTGCTCTGTCCACTCCACGCATTGACCTGGTATTGCAGTACCTCCAGGACCGGTGCACCCCTTCTTAACTTGGTGAAAAAGATAGAGAAATAAATAGCAAAACTTTGGAAAAGGGAAAAGAAATGGAGCCGAAGTTTGCAATGTGACGTCGACGACGCTCTTGTGCTTTGTCACCTACTCAGGTGTGTTGTGTGCTGTGTCTTTTGCAGGAGGAACAAAGGCTTCTCACTAATTGATTAATGAGGTGCTAAATGGGCCCGACCCGGAACAAAGGAAAAAAAAAAAAAAGGAAAAATAAAAGTGACCTAATCGGCGGCCTAATTAATTGGAGCTAATTGGATCATGATTAGTCTGGAGCCGTCTACTTGAATCGAAGACACCTGCAGGTTGAGATTTGGCTGCTTCCTCCTCCACTGCTAGCAGTCACAGTCTGAGAAGGTGCGAACGACCGAAGGTAAGCTGTAGCTATCAGCGTGTGCTGGAGCGAGCGTGCTTGTCCCCTCACACCGTCCAGCGGCTGTGTCAAGAGAAAGGAAAAGTGATCTCTGAGCCGTCAGGCAGGCAGGCAGTCGGTCGGTCAGACTGACTTGACAAAAGAGTTGTTGTGGGGAGGGTGTAGCAGCGGGCGGCTGGCAGATGAAGTGCAGACGCCCGCTCGCTCGGCCCCCCTGCTGCTTTGCGGGGGAGGTGCCTGTTGGGGGCGGTCCTATGCAGATTAATCGTCCCCACGCAGAGGACTGTGTGACTTGCAGAGTAGGTTTTTCGCCTCCTGGCGGTGTCTCCTCTCCGTGAGCAGTGCTGAGAGTTCTGAAGGGGGCCCGGTCTGGGCGAGCTATGGTCGGTATCGCTTCTCGGCCTTTTGGCTAAGATCAAGTGTAGTATCTGTTCTTATCAGTTTAATATCTGATACGTCCCCTATCTGGGGACCATATATTAAATGGATTTTTGGAACAGGGAGATGGAAAAAGAGCTTGCTCTGTCCACTCCACGCATTGACCTGGTATTGCAGTACCTCCAGGACCGGTGCACCCCTTCTTAACTTGGTGAAAAAGATAGAGAAATAAATAGCAAAACTTTGGAAAAGGGAAAAGAAATGGAGCCGAAGTTTGCAATGTGACGTCGACGACGCTCTTGTGCTTTGTCACCTACTCAGGTGTGTTGTGTGCTGTGTCTTTTGCAGGAGGAACAAAGGCTTCTCACTAATTGATTAATGAGGTGCTAAATGGGCCCGACCCGGAACAAAGGAAAAAAAAAAAAAAGGAAAAATAAAAGTGACCTAATCGGCGGCCTAATTAATTGGAGCTAATTGGATCATGATTAGTCTGGAGCCGTCTACTTGAATCGAAGACACCTGCAGGTTGAGATTTGGCTGCTTCCTCCTCCACTGCTAGCAGTCACAGTCTGAGAAGGTGCGAACGACCGAAGGTAAGCTGTAGCTATCAGCGTGTGCTGGAGCGAGCGTGCTTGTCCCCTCACACCGTCCAGCGGCTGTGTCAAGAGAAAGGAAAAGTGATCTCTGAGCCGTCAGGCAGGCAGGCAGTCGGTCGGTCAGACTGACTTGACAAAAGAGTTGTTGTGGGGAGGGTGTAGCAGCGGGCGGCTGGCAGATGAAGTGCAGACGCCCGCTCGCTCGGCCCCCCTGCTGCTTTGCGGGGGAGGTGCCTGTTGGGGGCGGTCCTATGCAGATTAATCGTCCCCACGCAGAGGACTGTGTGACTTGCAGAGTAGGTTTTTCGCCTCCTGGCGGTGTCTCCTCTCCGTGAGCAGTGCTGAGAGTTCTGAAGGGGGCCCGGTCTGGGCGAGCTATGGTCGGTATCGCTTCTCGGCCTTTTGGCTAAGATCAAGTGTAGTATCTGTTCTTATCAGTTTAATATCTGATACGTCCCCTATCTGGGGACCATATATTAAATGGATTTTTGGAACAGGGAGATGGAAAAAGAGCTTGCTCTGTCCACTCCACGCATTGACCTGGTATTGCAGTACCTCCAGGACCGGTGCACCCCTTCTTAACTTGGTGAAAAAGATAGAGAAATAAATAGCAAAACTTTGGAAAAGGGAAAAGAAATGGAGCCGAAGTTTGCAATGTGACGTCGACGACGCTCTTGTGCTTTGTCACCTACTCAGGTGTGTTGTGTGCTGTGTCTTTTGCAGGAGGAACAAAGGCTTCTCACTAATTGATTAATGAGGTGCTAAATGGGCCCGACCCGGAACAAAGGAAAAAAAAAAAAAAGGAAAAATAAAAGTGACCTAATCGGCGGCCTAATTAATTGGAGCTAATTGGATCATGATTAGTCTGGAGCCGTCTACTTGAATCGAAGACACCTGCAGGTTGAGATTTGGCTGCTTCCTCCTCCACTGCTAGCAGTCACAGTCTGAGAAGGTGCGAACGACCGAAGGTAAGCTGTAGCTATCAGCGTGTGCTGGAGCGAGCGTGCTTGTCCCCTCACACCGTCCAGCGGCTGTGTCAAGAGAAAGGAAAAGTGATCTCTGAGCCGTCAGGCAGGCAGGCAGTCGGTCGGTCAGACTGACTTGACAAAAGAGTTGTTGTGGGGAGGGTGTAGCAGCGGGCGGCTGGCAGATGAAGTGCAGACGCCCGCTCGCTCGGCCCCCCTGCTGCTTTGCGGGGGAGGTGCCTGTTGGGGGCGGTCCTATGCAGATTAATCGTCCCCACGCAGAGGACTGTGTGACTTGCAGAGTAGGTTTTTCGCCTCCTGGCGGTGTCTCCTCTCCGTGAGCAGTGCTGAGAGTTCTGAAGGGGGCCCGGTCTGGGCGAGCTATGGTCGGTATCGCTTCTCGGCCTTTTGGCTAAGATCAAGTGTAGTATCTGTTCTTATCAGTTTAATATCTGATACGTCCCCTATCTGGGGACCATATATTAAATGGATTTTTGGAACAGGGAGATGGAAAAAGAGCTTGCTCTGTCCACTCCACGCATTGACCTGGTATTGCAGTACCTCCAGGACCGGTGCACCCCTTCTTAACTTGGTGAAAAAGATAGAGAAATAAATAGCAAAACTTTGGAAAAGGGAAAAGAAATGGAGCCGAAGTTTGCAATGTGACGTCGACGACGCTCTTGTGCTTTGTCACCTACTCAGGTGTGTTGTGTGCTGTGTCTTTTGCAGGAGGAACAAAGGCTTCTCACTAATTGATTAATGAGGTGCTAAATGGGCCCGACCCGGAACAAAGGAAAAAAAAAAAAAAGGAAAAATAAAAGTGACCTAATCGGCGGCCTAATTAATTGGAGCTAATTGGATCATGATTAGTCTGGAGCCGTCTACTTGAATCGAAGACACCTGCAGGTTGAGATTTGGCTGCTTCCTCCTCCACTGCTAGCAGTCACAGTCTGAGAAGGTGCGAACGACCGAAGGTAAGCTGTAGCTATCAGCGTGTGCTGGAGCGAGCGTGCTTGTCCCCTCACACCGTCCAGCGGCTGTGTCAAGAGAAAGGAAAAGTGATCTCTGAGCCGTCAGGCAGGCAGGCAGTCGGTCGGTCAGACTGACTTGACAAAAGAGTTGTTGTGGGGAGGGTGTAGCAGCGGGCGGCTGGCAGATGAAGTGCAGACGCCCGCTCGCTCGGCCCCCCTGCTGCTTTGCGGGGGAGGTGCCTGTTGGGGGCGGTCCTATGCAGATTAATCGTCCCCACGCAGAGGACTGTGTGACTTGCAGAGTAGGTTTTTCGCCTCCTGGCGGTGTCTCCTCTCCGTGAGCAGTGCTGAGAGTTCTGAAGGGGGCCCGGTCTGGGCGAGCTATGGTCGGTATCGCTTCTCGGCCTTTTGGCTAAGATCAAGTGTAGTATCTGTTCTTATCAGTTTAATATCTGATACGTCCCCTATCTGGGGACCATATATTAAATGGATTTTTGGAACAGGGAGATGGAAAAAGAGCTTGCTCTGTCCACTCCACGCATTGACCTGGTATTGCAGTACCTCCAGGACCGGTGCACCCCTTCTTAACTTGGTGAAAAAGATAGAGAAATAAATAGCAAAACTTTGGAAAAGGGAAAAGAAATGGAGCCGAAGTTTGCAATGTGACGTCGACGACGCTCTTGTGCTTTGTCACCTACTCAGGTGTGTTGTGTGCTGTGTCTTTTGCAGGAGGAACAAAGGCTTCTCACTAATTGATTAATGAGGTGCTAAATGGGCCCGACCCGGAACAAAGGAAAAAAAAAAAAAAGGAAAAATAAAAGTGACCTAATCGGCGGCCTAATTAATTGGAGCTAATTGGATCATGATTAGTCTGGAGCCGTCTACTTGAATCGAAGACACCTGCAGGTTGAGATTTGGCTGCTTCCTCCTCCACTGCTAGCAGTCACAGTCTGAGAAGGTGCGAACGACCGAAGGTAAGCTGTAGCTATCAGCGTGTGCTGGAGCGAGCGTGCTTGTCCCCTCACACCGTCCAGCGGCTGTGTCAAGAGAAAGGAAAAGTGATCTCTGAGCCGTCAGGCAGGCAGGCAGTCGGTCGGTCAGACTGACTTGACAAAAGAGTTGTTGTGGGGAGGGTGTAGCAGCGGGCGGCTGGCAGATGAAGTGCAGACGCCCGCTCGCTCGGCCCCCCTGCTGCTTTGCGGGGGAGGTGCCTGTTGGGGGCGGTCCTATGCAGATTAATCGTCCCCACGCAGAGGACTGTGTGACTTGCAGAGTAGGTTTTTCGCCTCCTGGCGGTGTCTCCTCTCCGTGAGCAGTGCTGAGAGTTCTGAAGGGGGCCCGGTCTGGGCGAGCTATGGTCGGTATCGCTTCTCGGCCTTTTGGCTAAGATCAAGTGTAGTATCTGTTCTTATCAGTTTAATATCTGATACGTCCCCTATCTGGGGACCATATATTAAATGGATTTTTGGAACAGGGAGATGGAAAAAGAGCTTGCTCTGTCCACTCCACGCATTGACCTGGTATTGCAGTACCTCCAGGACCGGTGCACCCCTTCTTAACTTGGTGAAAAAGATAGAGAAATAAATAGCAAAACTTTGGAAAAGGGAAAAGAAATGGAGCCGAAGTTTGCAATGTGACGTCGACGACGCTCTTGTGCTTTGTCACCTACTCAGGTGTGTTGTGTGCTGTGTCTTTTGCAGGAGGAACAAAGGCTTCTCACTAATTGATTAATGAGGTGCTAAATGGGCCCGACCCGGAACAAAGGAAAAAAAAAAAAAAGGAAAAATAAAAGTGACCTAATCGGCGGCCTAATTAATTGGAGCTAATTGGATCATGATTAGTCTGGAGCCGTCTACTTGAATCGAAGACACCTGCAGGTTGAGATTTGGCTGCTTCCTCCTCCACTGCTAGCAGTCACAGTCTGAGAAGGTGCGAACGACCGAAGGTAAGCTGTAGCTATCAGCGTGTGCTGGAGCGAGCGTGCTTGTCCCCTCACACCGTCCAGCGGCTGTGTCAAGAGAAAGGAAAAGTGATCTCTGAGCCGTCAGGCAGGCAGGCAGTCGGTCGGTCAGACTGACTTGACAAAAGAGTTGTTGTGGGGAGGGTGTAGCAGCGGGCGGCTGGCAGATGAAGTGCAGACGCCCGCTCGCTCGGCCCCCCTGCTGCTTTGCGGGGGAGGTGCCTGTTGGGGGCGGTCCTATGCAGATTAATCGTCCCCACGCAGAGGACTGTGTGACTTGCAGAGTAGGTTTTTCGCCTCCTGGCGGTGTCTCCTCTCCGTGAGCAGTGCTGAGAGTTCTGAAGGGGGCCCGGTCTGGGCGAGCTATGGTCGGTATCGCTTCTCGGCCTTTTGGCTAAGATCAAGTGTAGTATCTGTTCTTATCAGTTTAATATCTGATACGTCCCCTATCTGGGGACCATATATTAAATGGATTTTTGGAACAGGGAGATGGAAAAAGAGCTTGCTCTGTCCACTCCACGCATTGACCTGGTATTGCAGTACCTCCAGGACCGGTGCACCCCTTCTTAACTTGGTGAAAAAGATAGAGAAATAAATAGCAAAACTTTGGAAAAGGGAAAAGAAATGGAGCCGAAGTTTGCAATGTGACGTCGACGACGCTCTTGTGCTTTGTCACCTACTCAGGTGTGTTGTGTGCTGTGTCTTTTGCAGGAGGAACAAAGGCTTCTCACTAATTGATTAATGAGGTGCTAAATGGGCCCGACCCGGAACAAAGGAAAAAAAAAAAAAAGGAAAAATAAAAGTGACCTAATCGGCGGCCTAATTAATTGGAGCTAATTGGATCATGATTAGTCTGGAGCCGTCTACTTGAATCGAAGACACCTGCAGGTTGAGATTTGGCTGCTTCCTCCTCCACTGCTAGCAGTCACAGTCTGAGAAGGTGCGAACGACCGAAGGTAAGCTGTAGCTATCAGCGTGTGCTGGAGCGAGCGTGCTTGTCCCCTCACACCGTCCAGCGGCTGTGTCAAGAGAAAGGAAAAGTGATCTCTGAGCCGTCAGGCAGGCAGGCAGTCGGTCGGTCAGACTGACTTGACAAAAGAGTTGTTGTGGGGAGGGTGTAGCAGCGGGCGGCTGGCAGATGAAGTGCAGACGCCCGCTCGCTCGGCCCCCCTGCTGCTTTGCGGGGGAGGTGCCTGTTGGGGGCGGTCCTATGCAGATTAATCGTCCCCACGCAGAGGACTGTGTGACTTGCAGAGTAGGTTTTTCGCCTCCTGGCGGTGTCTCCTCTCCGTGAGCAGTGCTGAGAGTTCTGAAGGGGGCCCGGTCTGGGCGAGCTATGGTCGGTATCGCTTCTCGGCCTTTTGGCTAAGATCAAGTGTAGTATCTGTTCTTATCAGTTTAATATCTGATACGTCCCCTATCTGGGGACCATATATTAAATGGATTTTTGGAACAGGGAGATGGAAAAAGAGCTTGCTCTGTCCACTCCACGCATTGACCTGGTATTGCAGTACCTCCAGGACCGGTGCACCCCTTCTTAACTTGGTGAAAAAGATAGAGAAATAAATAGCAAAACTTTGGAAAAGGGAAAAGAAATGGAGCCGAAGTTTGCAATGTGACGTCGACGACGCTCTTGTGCTTTGTCACCTACTCAGGTGTGTTGTGTGCTGTGTCTTTTGCAGGAGGAACAAAGGCTTCTCACTAATTGATTAATGAGGTGCTAAATGGGCCCGACCCGGAACAAAGGAAAAAAAAAAAAAAGGAAAAATAAAAGTGACCTAATCGGCGGCCTAATTAATTGGAGCTAATTGGATCATGATTAGTCTGGAGCCGTCTACTTGAATCGAAGACACCTGCAGGTTGAGATTTGGCTGCTTCCTCCTCCACTGCTAGCAGTCACAGTCTGAGAAGGTGCGAACGACCGAAGGTAAGCTGTAGCTATCAGCGTGTGCTGGAGCGAGCGTGCTTGTCCCCTCACACCGTCCAGCGGCTGTGTCAAGAGAAAGGAAAAGTGATCTCTGAGCCGTCAGGCAGGCAGGCAGTCGGTCGGTCAGACTGACTTGACAAAAGAGTTGTTGTGGGGAGGGTGTAGCAGCGGGCGGCTGGCAGATGAAGTGCAGACGCCCGCTCGCTCGGCCCCCCTGCTGCTTTGCGGGGGAGGTGCCTGTTGGGGGCGGTCCTATGCAGATTAATCGTCCCCACGCAGAGGACTGTGTGACTTGCAGAGTAGGTTTTTCGCCTCCTGGCGGTGTCTCCTCTCCGTGAGCAGTGCTGAGAGTTCTGAAGGGGGCCCGGTCTGGGCGAGCTATGGTCGGTATCGCTTCTCGGCCTTTTGGCTAAGATCAAGTGTAGTATCTGTTCTTATCAGTTTAATATCTGATACGTCCCCTATCTGGGGACCATATATTAAATGGATTTTTGGAACAGGGAGATGGAAAAAGAGCTTGCTCTGTCCACTCCACGCATTGACCTGGTATTGCAGTACCTCCAGGACCGGTGCACCCCTTCTTAACTTGGTGAAAAAGATAGAGAAATAAATAGCAAAACTTTGGAAAAGGGAAAAGAAATGGAGCCGAAGTTTGCAATGTGACGTCGACGACGCTCTTGTGCTTTGTCACCTACTCAGGTGTGTTGTGTGCTGTGTCTTTTGCAGGAGGAACAAAGGCTTCTCACTAATTGATTAATGAGGTGCTAAATGGGCCCGACCCGGAACAAAGGAAAAAAAAAAAAAAGGAAAAATAAAAGTGACCTAATCGGCGGCCTAATTAATTGGAGCTAATTGGATCATGATTAGTCTGGAGCCGTCTACTTGAATCGAAGACACCTGCAGGTTGAGATTTGGCTGCTTCCTCCTCCACTGCTAGCAGTCACAGTCTGAGAAGGTGCGAACGACCGAAGGTAAGCTGTAGCTATCAGCGTGTGCTGGAGCGAGCGTGCTTGTCCCCTCACACCGTCCAGCGGCTGTGTCAAGAGAAAGGAAAAGTGATCTCTGAGCCGTCAGGCAGGCAGGCAGTCGGTCGGTCAGACTGACTTGACAAAAGAGTTGTTGTGGGGAGGGTGTAGCAGCGGGCGGCTGGCAGATGAAGTGCAGACGCCCGCTCGCTCGGCCCCCCTGCTGCTTTGCGGGGGAGGTGCCTGTTGGGGGCGGTCCTATGCAGATTAATCGTCCCCACGCAGAGGACTGTGTGACTTGCAGAGTAGGTTTTTCGCCTCCTGGCGGTGTCTCCTCTCCGTGAGCAGTGCTGAGAGTTCTGAAGGGGGCCCGGTCTGGGCGAGCTATGGTCGGTATCGCTTCTCGGCCTTTTGGCTAAGATCAAGTGTAGTATCTGTTCTTATCAGTTTAATATCTGATACGTCCCCTATCTGGGGACCATATATTAAATGGATTTTTGGAACAGGGAGATGGAAAAAGAGCTTGCTCTGTCCACTCCACGCATTGACCTGGTATTGCAGTACCTCCAGGACCGGTGCACCCCTTCTTAACTTGGTGAAAAAGATAGAGAAATAAATAGCAAAACTTTGGAAAAGGGAAAAGAAATGGAGCCGAAGTTTGCAATGTGACGTCGACGACGCTCTTGTGCTTTGTCACCTACTCAGGTGTGTTGTGTGCTGTGTCTTTTGCAGGAGGAACAAAGGCTTCTCACTAATTGATTAATGAGGTGCTAAATGGGCCCGACCCGGAACAAAGGAAAAAAAAAAAAAAGGAAAAATAAAAGTGACCTAATCGGCGGCCTAATTAATTGGAGCTAATTGGATCATGATTAGTCTGGAGCCGTCTACTTGAATCGAAGACACCTGCAGGTTGAGATTTGGCTGCTTCCTCCTCCACTGCTAGCAGTCACAGTCTGAGAAGGTGCGAACGACCGAAGGTAAGCTGTAGCTATCAGCGTGTGCTGGAGCGAGCGTGCTTGTCCCCTCACACCGTCCAGCGGCTGTGTCAAGAGAAAGGAAAAGTGATCTCTGAGCCGTCAGGCAGGCAGGCAGTCGGTCGGTCAGACTGACTTGACAAAAGAGTTGTTGTGGGGAGGGTGTAGCAGCGGGCGGCTGGCAGATGAAGTGCAGACGCCCGCTCGCTCGGCCCCCCTGCTGCTTTGCGGGGGAGGTGCCTGTTGGGGGCGGTCCTATGCAGATTAATCGTCCCCACGCAGAGGACTGTGTGACTTGCAGAGTAGGTTTTTCGCCTCCTGGCGGTGTCTCCTCTCCGTGAGCAGTGCTGAGAGTTCTGAAGGGGGCCCGGTCTGGGCGAGCTATGGTCGGTATCGCTTCTCGGCCTTTTGGCTAAGATCAAGTGTAGTATCTGTTCTTATCAGTTTAATATCTGATACGTCCCCTATCTGGGGACCATATATTAAATGGATTTTTGGAACAGGGAGATGGAAAAAGAGCTTGCTCTGTCCACTCCACGCATTGACCTGGTATTGCAGTACCTCCAGGACCGGTGCACCCCTTCTTAACTTGGTGAAAAAGATAGAGAAATAAATAGCAAAACTTTGGAAAAGGGAAAAGAAATGGAGCCGAAGTTTGCAATGTGACGTCGACGACGCTCTTGTGCTTTGTCACCTACTCAGGTGTGTTGTGTGCTGTGTCTTTTGCAGGAGGAACAAAGGCTTCTCACTAATTGATTAATGAGGTGCTAAATGGGCCCGACCCGGAACAAAGGAAAAAAAAAAAAAAGGAAAAATAAAAGTGACCTAATCGGCGGCCTAATTAATTGGAGCTAATTGGATCATGATTAGTCTGGAGCCGTCTACTTGAATCGAAGACACCTGCAGGTTGAGATTTGGCTGCTTCCTCCTCCACTGCTAGCAGTCACAGTCTGAGAAGGTGCGAACGACCGAAGGTAAGCTGTAGCTATCAGCGTGTGCTGGAGCGAGCGTGCTTGTCCCCTCACACCGTCCAGCGGCTGTGTCAAGAGAAAGGAAAAGTGATCTCTGAGCCGTCAGGCAGGCAGGCAGTCGGTCGGTCAGACTGACTTGACAAAAGAGTTGTTGTGGGGAGGGTGTAGCAGCGGGCGGCTGGCAGATGAAGTGCAGACGCCCGCTCGCTCGGCCCCCCTGCTGCTTTGCGGGGGAGGTGCCTGTTGGGGGCGGTCCTATGCAGATTAATCGTCCCCACGCAGAGGACTGTGTGACTTGCAGAGTAGGTTTTTCGCCTCCTGGCGGTGTCTCCTCTCCGTGAGCAGTGCTGAGAGTTCTGAAGGGGGCCCGGTCTGGGCGAGCTATGGTCGGTATCGCTTCTCGGCCTTTTGGCTAAGATCAAGTGTAGTATCTGTTCTTATCAGTTTAATATCTGATACGTCCCCTATCTGGGGACCATATATTAAATGGATTTTTGGAACAGGGAGATGGAAAAAGAGCTTGCTCTGTCCACTCCACGCATTGACCTGGTATTGCAGTACCTCCAGGACCGGTGCACCCCTTCTTAACTTGGTGAAAAAGATAGAGAAATAAATAGCAAAACTTTGGAAAAGGGAAAAGAAATGGAGCCGAAGTTTGCAATGTGACGTCGACGACGCTCTTGTGCTTTGTCACCTACTCAGGTGTGTTGTGTGCTGTGTCTTTTGCAGGAGGAACAAAGGCTTCTCACTAATTGATTAATGAGGTGCTAAATGGGCCCGACCCGGAACAAAGGAAAAAAAAAAAAAAGGAAAAATAAAAGTGACCTAATCGGCGGCCTAATTAATTGGAGCTAATTGGATCATGATTAGTCTGGAGCCGTCTACTTGAATCGAAGACACCTGCAGGTTGAGATTTGGCTGCTTCCTCCTCCACTGCTAGCAGTCACAGTCTGAGAAGGTGCGAACGACCGAAGGTAAGCTGTAGCTATCAGCGTGTGCTGGAGCGAGCGTGCTTGTCCCCTCACACCGTCCAGCGGCTGTGTCAAGAGAAAGGAAAAGTGATCTCTGAGCCGTCAGGCAGGCAGGCAGTCGGTCGGTCAGACTGACTTGACAAAAGAGTTGTTGTGGGGAGGGTGTAGCAGCGGGCGGCTGGCAGATGAAGTGCAGACGCCCGCTCGCTCGGCCCCCCTGCTGCTTTGCGGGGGAGGTGCCTGTTGGGGGCGGTCCTATGCAGATTAATCGTCCCCACGCAGAGGACTGTGTGACTTGCAGAGTAGGTTTTTCGCCTCCTGGCGGTGTCTCCTCTCCGTGAGCAGTGCTGAGAGTTCTGAAGGGGGCCCGGTCTGGGCGAGCTATGGTCGGTATCGCTTCTCGGCCTTTTGGCTAAGATCAAGTGTAGTATCTGTTCTTATCAGTTTAATATCTGATACGTCCCCTATCTGGGGACCATATATTAAATGGATTTTTGGAACAGGGAGATGGAAAAAGAGCTTGCTCTGTCCACTCCACGCATTGACCTGGTATTGCAGTACCTCCAGGACCGGTGCACCCCTTCTTAACTTGGTGAAAAAGATAGAGAAATAAATAGCAAAACTTTGGAAAAGGGAAAAGAAATGGAGCCGAAGTTTGCAATGTGACGTCGACGACGCTCTTGTGCTTTGTCACCTACTCAGGTGTGTTGTGTGCTGTGTCTTTTGCAGGAGGAACAAAGGCTTCTCACTAATTGATTAATGAGGTGCTAAATGGGCCCGACCCGGAACAAAGGAAAAAAAAAAAAAGGAAAAATAAAAGTGACCTAATCGGCGGCCTAATTAATTGGAGCTAATTGGATCATGATTAGTCTGGAGCCGTCTACTTGAATCGAAGACACCTGCAGGTTGAGATTTGGCTGCTTCCTCCTCCACTGCTAGCAGTCACAGTCTGAGAAGGTGCGAACGACCGAAGGTAAGCTGTAGCTATCAGCGTGTGCTGGAGCGAGCGTGCTTGTCCCCTCACACCGTCCAGCGGCTGTGTCAAGAGAAAGGAAAAGTGATCTCTGAGCCGTCAGGCAGGCAGGCAGTCGGTCGGTCAGACTGACTTGACAAAAGAGTTGTTGTGGGGAGGGTGTAGCAGCGGGCGGCTGGCAGATGAAGTGCAGACGCCCGCTCGCTCGGCCCCCCTGCTGCTTTGCGGGGGAGGTGCCTGTTGGGGGCGGTCCTATGCAGATTAATCGTCCCCACGCAGAGGACTGTGTGACTTGCAGAGTAGGTTTTTCGCCTCCTGGCGGTGTCTCCTCTCCGTGAGCAGTGCTGAGAGTTCTGAAGGGGGCCCGGTCTGGGCGAGCTATGGTCGGTATCGCTTCTCGGCCTTTTGGCTAAGATCAAGTGTAGTATCTGTTCTTATCAGTTTAATATCTGATACGTCCCCTATCTGGGGACCATATATTAAATGGATTTTTGGAACAGGGAGATGGAAAAAGAGCTTGCTCTGTCCACTCCACGCATTGACCTGGTATTGCAGTACCTCCAGGACCGGTGCACCCCTTCTTAACTTGGTGAAAAAGATAGAGAAATAAATAGCAAAACTTTGGAAAAGGGAAAAGAAATGGAGCCGAAGTTTGCAATGTGACGTCGACGACGCTCTTGTGCTTTGTCACCTACTCAGGTGTGTTGTGTGCTGTGTCTTTTGCAGGAGGAACAAAGGCTTCTCACTAATTGATTAATGAGGTGCTAAATGGGCCCGACCCGGAACAAAGGAAAAAAAAAAAAAAGGAAAAATAAAAGTGACCTAATCGGCGGCCTAATTAATTGGAGCTAATTGGATCATGATTAGTCTGGAGCCGTCTACTTGAATCGAAGACACCTGCAGGTTGAGATTTGGCTGCTTCCTCCTCCACTGCTAGCAGTCACAGTCTGAGAAGGTGCGAACGACCGAAGGTAAGCTGTAGCTATCAGCGTGTGCTGGAGCGAGCGTGCTTGTCCCCTCACACCGTCCAGCGGCTGTGTCAAGAGAAAGGAAAAGTGATCTCTGAGCCGTCAGGCAGGCAGGCAGTCGGTCGGTCAGACTGACTTGACAAAAGAGTTGTTGTGGGGAGGGTGTAGCAGCGGGCGGCTGGCAGATGAAGTGCAGACGCCCGCTCGCTCGGCCCCCCTGCTGCTTTGCGGGGGAGGTGCCTGTTGGGGGCGGTCCTATGCAGATTAATCGTCCCCACGCAGAGGACTGTGTGACTTGCAGAGTAGGTTTTTCGCCTCCTGGCGGTGTCTCCTCTCCGTGAGCAGTGCTGAGAGTTCTGAAGGGGGCCCGGTCTGGGCGAGCTATGGTCGGTATCGCTTCTCGGCCTTTTGGCTAAGATCAAGTGTAGTATCTGTTCTTATCAGTTTAATATCTGATACGTCCCCTATCTGGGGACCATATATTAAATGGATTTTTGGAACAGGGAGATGGAAAAAGAGCTTGCTCTGTCCACTCCACGCATTGACCTGGTATTGCAGTACCTCCAGGACCGGTGCACCCCTTCTTAACTTGGTGAAAAAGATAGAGAAATAAATAGCAAAACTTTGGAAAAGGGAAAAGAAATGGAGCCGAAGTTTGCAATGTGACGTCGACGACGCTCTTGTGCTTTGTCACCTACTCAGGTGTGTTGTGTGCTGTGTCTTTTGCAGGAGGAACAAAGGCTTCTCACTAATTGATTAATGAGGTGCTAAATGGGCCCGACCCGGAACAAAGGAAAAAAAAAAAAAAGGAAAAATAAAAGTGACCTAATCGGCGGCCTAATTAATTGGAGCTAATTGGATCATGATTAGTCTGGAGCCGTCTACTTGAATCGAAGACACCTGCAGGTTGAGATTTGGCTGCTTCCTCCTCCACTGCTAGCAGTCACAGTCTGAGAAGGTGCGAACGACCGAAGGTAAGCTGTAGCTATCAGCGTGTGCTGGAGCGAGCGTGCTTGTCCCCTCACACCGTCCAGCGGCTGTGTCAAGAGAAAGGAAAAGTGATCTCTGAGCCGTCAGGCAGGCAGGCAGTCGGTCGGTCAGACTGACTTGACAAAAGAGTTGTTGTGGGGAGGGTGTAGCAGCGGGCGGCTGGCAGATGAAGTGCAGACGCCCGCTCGCTCGGCCCCCCTGCTGCTTTGCGGGGGAGGTGCCTGTTGGGGGCGGTCCTATGCAGATTAATCGTCCCCACGCAGAGGACTGTGTGACTTGCAGAGTAGGTTTTTCGCCTCCTGGCGGTGTCTCCTCTCCGTGAGCAGTGCTGAGAGTTCTGAAGGGGGCCCGGTCTGGGCGAGCTATGGTCGGTATCGCTTCTCGGCCTTTTGGCTAAGATCAAGTGTAGTATCTGTTCTTATCAGTTTAATATCTGATACGTCCCCTATCTGGGGACCATATATTAAATGGATTTTTGGAACAGGGAGATGGAAAAAGAGCTTGCTCTGTCCACTCCACGCATTGACCTGGTATTGCAGTACCTCCAGGACCGGTGCACCCCTTCTTAACTTGGTGAAAAAGATAGAGAAATAAATAGCAAAACTTTGGAAAAGGGAAAAGAAATGGAGCCGAAGTTTGCAATGTGACGTCGACGACGCTCTTGTGCTTTGTCACCTACTCAGGTGTGTTGTGTGCTGTGTCTTTTGCAGGAGGAACAAAGGCTTCTCACTAATTGATTAATGAGGTGCTAAATGGGCCCGACCCGGAACAAAGGAAAAAAAAAAAAAAGGAAAAATAAAAGTGACCTAATCGGCGGCCTAATTAATTGGAGCTAATTGGATCATGATTAGTCTGGAGCCGTCTACTTGAATCGAAGACACCTGCAGGTTGAGATTTGGCTGCTTCCTCCTCCACTGCTAGCAGTCACAGTCTGAGAAGGTGCGAACGACCGAAGGTAAGCTGTAGCTATCAGCGTGTGCTGGAGCGAGCGTGCTTGTCCCCTCACACCGTCCAGCGGCTGTGTCAAGAGAAAGGAAAAGTGATCTCTGAGCCGTCAGGCAGGCAGGCAGTCGGTCGGTCAGACTGACTTGACAAAAGAGTTGTTGTGGGGAGGGTGTAGCAGCGGGCGGCTGGCAGATGAAGTGCAGACGCCCGCTCGCTCGGCCCCCCTGCTGCTTTGCGGGGGAGGTGCCTGTTGGGGGCGGTCCTATGCAGATTAATCGTCCCCACGCAGAGGACTGTGTGACTTGCAGAGTAGGTTTTTCGCCTCCTGGCGGTGTCTCCTCTCCGTGAGCAGTGCTGAGAGTTCTGAAGGGGGCCCGGTCTGGGCGAGCTATGGTCGGTATCGCTTCTCGGCCTTTTGGCTAAGATCAAGTGTAGTATCTGTTCTTATCAGTTTAATATCTGATACGTCCCCTATCTGGGGACCATATATTAAATGGATTTTTGGAACAGGGAGATGGAAAAAGAGCTTGCTCTGTCCACTCCACGCATTGACCTGGTATTGCAGTACCTCCAGGACCGGTGCACCCCTTCTTAACTTGGTGAAAAAGATAGAGAAATAAATAGCAAAACTTTGGAAAAGGGAAAAGAAATGGAGCCGAAGTTTGCAATGTGACGTCGACGACGCTCTTGTGCTTTGTCACCTACTCAGGTGTGTTGTGTGCTGTGTCTTTTGCAGGAGGAACAAAGGCTTCTCACTAATTGATTAATGAGGTGCTAAATGGGCCCGACCCGGAACAAAGGAAAAAAAAAAAAAAGGAAAAATAAAAGTGACCTAATCGGCGGCCTAATTAATTGGAGCTAATTGGATCATGATTAGTCTGGAGCCGTCTACTTGAATCGAAGACACCTGCAGGTTGAGATTTGGCTGCTTCCTCCTCCACTGCTAGCAGTCACAGTCTGAGAAGGTGCGAACGACCGAAGGTAAGCTGTAGCTATCAGCGTGTGCTGGAGCGAGCGTGCTTGTCCCCTCACACCGTCCAGCGGCTGTGTCAAGAGAAAGGAAAAGTGATCTCTGAGCCGTCAGGCAGGCAGGCAGTCGGTCGGTCAGACTGACTTGACAAAAGAGTTGTTGTGGGGAGGGTGTAGCAGCGGGCGGCTGGCAGATGAAGTGCAGACGCCCGCTCGCTCGGCCCCCCTGCTGCTTTGCGGGGGAGGTGCCTGTTGGGGGCGGTCCTATGCAGATTAATCGTCCCCACGCAGAGGACTGTGTGACTTGCAGAGTAGGTTTTTCGCCTCCTGGCGGTGTCTCCTCTCCGTGAGCAGTGCTGAGAGTTCTGAAGGGGGCCCGGTCTGGGCGAGCTATGGTCGGTATCGCTTCTCGGCCTTTTGGCTAAGATCAAGTGTAGTATCTGTTCTTATCAGTTTAATATCTGATACGTCCCCTATCTGGGGACCATATATTAAATGGATTTTTGGAACAGGGAGATGGAAAAAGAGCTTGCTCTGTCCACTCCACGCATTGACCTGGTATTGCAGTACCTCCAGGACCGGTGCACCCCTTCTTAACTTGGTGAAAAAGATAGAGAAATAAATAGCAAAACTTTGGAAAAGGGAAAAGAAATGGAGCCGAAGTTTGCAATGTGACGTCGACGACGCTCTTGTGCTTTGTCACCTACTCAGGTGTGTTGTGTGCTGTGTCTTTTGCAGGAGGAACAAAGGCTTCTCACTAATTGATTAATGAGGTGCTAAATGGGCCCGACCCGGAACAAAGGAAAAAAAAAAAAAAGGAAAAATAAAAGTGACCTAATCGGCGGCCTAATTAATTGGAGCTAATTGGATCATGATTAGTCTGGAGCCGTCTACTTGAATCGAAGACACCTGCAGGTTGAGATTTGGCTGCTTCCTCCTCCACTGCTAGCAGTCACAGTCTGAGAAGGTGCGAACGACCGAAGGTAAGCTGTAGCTATCAGCGTGTGCTGGAGCGAGCGTGCTTGTCCCCTCACACCGTCCAGCGGCTGTGTCAAGAGAAAGGAAAAGTGATCTCTGAGCCGTCAGGCAGGCAGGCAGTCGGTCGGTCAGACTGACTTGACAAAAGAGTTGTTGTGGGGAGGGTGTAGCAGCGGGCGGCTGGCAGATGAAGTGCAGACGCCCGCTCGCTCGGCCCCCCTGCTGCTTTGCGGGGGAGGTGCCTGTTGGGGGCGGTCCTATGCAGATTAATCGTCCCCACGCAGAGGACTGTGTGACTTGCAGAGTAGGTTTTTCGCCTCCTGGCGGTGTCTCCTCTCCGTGAGCAGTGCTGAGAGTTCTGAAGGGGGCCCGGTCTGGGCGAGCTATGGTCGGTATCGCTTCTCGGCCTTTTGGCTAAGATCAAGTGTAGTATCTGTTCTTATCAGTTTAATATCTGATACGTCCCCTATCTGGGGACCATATATTAAATGGATTTTTGGAACAGGGAGATGGAAAAAGAGCTTGCTCTGTCCACTCCACGCATTGACCTGGTATTGCAGTACCTCCAGGACCGGTGCACCCCTTCTTAACTTGGTGAAAAAGATAGAGAAATAAATAGCAAAACTTTGGAAAAGGGAAAAGAAATGGAGCCGAAGTTTGCAATGTGACGTCGACGACGCTCTTGTGCTTTGTCACCTACTCAGGTGTGTTGTGTGCTGTGTCTTTTGCAGGAGGAACAAAGGCTTCTCACTAATTGATTAATGAGGTGCTAAATGGGCCCGACCCGGAACAAAGGAAAAAAAAAAAAAAGGAAAAATAAAAGTGACCTAATCGGCGGCCTAATTAATTGGAGCTAATTGGATCATGATTAGTCTGGAGCCGTCTACTTGAATCGAAGACACCTGCAGGTTGAGATTTGGCTGCTTCCTCCTCCACTGCTAGCAGTCACAGTCTGAGAAGGTGCGAACGACCGAAGGTAAGCTGTAGCTATCAGCGTGTGCTGGAGCGAGCGTGCTTGTCCCCTCACACCGTCCAGCGGCTGTGTCAAGAGAAAGGAAAAGTGATCTCTGAGCCGTCAGGCAGGCAGGCAGTCGGTCGGTCAGACTGACTTGACAAAAGAGTTGTTGTGGGGAGGGTGTAGCAGCGGGCGGCTGGCAGATGAAGTGCAGACGCCCGCTCGCTCGGCCCCCCTGCTGCTTTGCGGGGGAGGTGCCTGTTGGGGGCGGTCCTATGCAGATTAATCGTCCCCACGCAGAGGACTGTGTGACTTGCAGAGTAGGTTTTTCGCCTCCTGGCGGTGTCTCCTCTCCGTGAGCAGTGCTGAGAGTTCTGAAGGGGGCCCGGTCTGGGCGAGCTATGGTCGGTATCGCTTCTCGGCCTTTTGGCTAAGATCAAGTGTAGTATCTGTTCTTATCAGTTTAATATCTGATACGTCCCCTATCTGGGGACCATATATTAAATGGATTTTTGGAACAGGGAGATGGAAAAAGAGCTTGCTCTGTCCACTCCACGCATTGACCTGGTATTGCAGTACCTCCAGGACCGGTGCACCCCTTCTTAACTTGGTGAAAAAGATAGAGAAATAAATAGCAAAACTTTGGAAAAGGGAAAAGAAATGGAGCCGAAGTTTGCAATGTGACGTCGACGACGCTCTTGTGCTTTGTCACCTACTCAGGTGTGTTGTGTGCTGTGTCTTTTGCAGGAGGAACAAAGGCTTCTCACTAATTGATTAATGAGGTGCTAAATGGGCCCGACCCGGAACAAAGGAAAAAAAAAAAAAAGGAAAAATAAAAGTGACCTAATCGGCGGCCTAATTAATTGGAGCTAATTGGATCATGATTAGTCTGGAGCCGTCTACTTGAATCGAAGACACCTGCAGGTTGAGATTTGGCTGCTTCCTCCTCCACTGCTAGCAGTCACAGTCTGAGAAGGTGCGAACGACCGAAGGTAAGCTGTAGCTATCAGCGTGTGCTGGAGCGAGCGTGCTTGTCCCCTCACACCGTCCAGCGGCTGTGTCAAGAGAAAGGAAAAGTGATCTCTGAGCCGTCAGGCAGGCAGGCAGTCGGTCGGTCAGACTGACTTGACAAAAGAGTTGTTGTGGGGAGGGTGTAGCAGCGGGCGGCTGGCAGATGAAGTGCAGACGCCCGCTCGCTCGGCCCCCCTGCTGCTTTGCGGGGGAGGTGCCTGTTGGGGGCGGTCCTATGCAGATTAATCGTCCCCACGCAGAGGACTGTGTGACTTGCAGAGTAGGTTTTTCGCCTCCTGGCGGTGTCTCCTCTCCGTGAGCAGTGCTGAGAGTTCTGAAGGGGGCCCGGTCTGGGCGAGCTATGGTCGGTATCGCTTCTCGGCCTTTTGGCTAAGATCAAGTGTAGTATCTGTTCTTATCAGTTTAATATCTGATACGTCCCCTATCTGGGGACCATATATTAAATGGATTTTTGGAACAGGGAGATGGAAAAAGAGCTTGCTCTGTCCACTCCACGCATTGACCTGGTATTGCAGTACCTCCAGGACCGGTGCACCCCTTCTTAACTTGGTGAAAAAGATAGAGAAATAAATAGCAAAACTTTGGAAAAGGGAAAAGAAATGGAGCCGAAGTTTGCAATGTGACGTCGACGACGCTCTTGTGCTTTGTCACCTACTCAGGTGTGTTGTGTGCTGTGTCTTTTGCAGGAGGAACAAAGGCTTCTCACTAATTGATTAATGAGGTGCTAAATGGGCCCGACCCGGAACAAAGGAAAAAAAAAAAAAAGGAAAAATAAAAGTGACCTAATCGGCGGCCTAATTAATTGGAGCTAATTGGATCATGATTAGTCTGGAGCCGTCTACTTGAATCGAAGACACCTGCAGGTTGAGATTTGGCTGCTTCCTCCTCCACTGCTAGCAGTCACAGTCTGAGAAGGTGCGAACGACCGAAGGTAAGCTGTAGCTATCAGCGTGTGCTGGAGCGAGCGTGCTTGTCCCCTCACACCGTCCAGCGGCTGTGTCAAGAGAAAGGAAAAGTGATCTCTGAGCCGTCAGGCAGGCAGGCAGTCGGTCGGTCAGACTGACTTGACAAAAGAGTTGTTGTGGGGAGGGTGTAGCAGCGGGCGGCTGGCAGATGAAGTGCAGACGCCCGCTCGCTCGGCCCCCCTGCTGCTTTGCGGGGGAGGTGCCTGTTGGGGGCGGTCCTATGCAGATTAATCGTCCCCACGCAGAGGACTGTGTGACTTGCAGAGTAGGTTTTTCGCCTCCTGGCGGTGTCTCCTCTCCGTGAGCAGTGCTGAGAGTTCTGAAGGGGGCCCGGTCTGGGCGAGCTATGGTCGGTATCGCTTCTCGGCCTTTTGGCTAAGATCAAGTGTAGTATCTGTTCTTATCAGTTTAATATCTGATACGTCCCCTATCTGGGGACCATATATTAAATGGATTTTTGGAACAGGGAGATGGAAAAAGAGCTTGCTCTGTCCACTCCACGCATTGACCTGGTATTGCAGTACCTCCAGGACCGGTGCACCCCTTCTTAACTTGGTGAAAAAGATAGAGAAATAAATAGCAAAACTTTGGAAAAGGGAAAAGAAATGGAGCCGAAGTTTGCAATGTGACGTCGACGACGCTCTTGTGCTTTGTCACCTACTCAGGTGTGTTGTGTGCTGTGTCTTTTGCAGGAGGAACAAAGGCTTCTCACTAATTGATTAATGAGGTGCTAAATGGGCCCGACCCGGAACAAAGGAAAAAAAAAAAAAAGGAAAAATAAAAGTGACCTAATCGGCGGCCTAATTAATTGGAGCTAATTGGATCATGATTAGTCTGGAGCCGTCTACTTGAATCGAAGACACCTGCAGGTTGAGATTTGGCTGCTTCCTCCTCCACTGCTAGCAGTCACAGTCTGAGAAGGTGCGAACGACCGAAGGTAAGCTGTAGCTATCAGCGTGTGCTGGAGCGAGCGTGCTTGTCCCCTCACACCGTCCAGCGGCTGTGTCAAGAGAAAGGAAAAGTGATCTCTGAGCCGTCAGGCAGGCAGGCAGTCGGTCGGTCAGACTGACTTGACAAAAGAGTTGTTGTGGGGAGGGTGTAGCAGCGGGCGGCTGGCAGATGAAGTGCAGACGCCCGCTCGCTCGGCCCCCCTGCTGCTTTGCGGGGGAGGTGCCTGTTGGGGGCGGTCCTATGCAGATTAATCGTCCCCCGCAGAGGACTGTGTGACTTGCAGAGTAGGTTTTTCGCCTCCTGGCGGTGTCTCCTCTCCGTGAGCAGTGCTGAGAGTTCTGAAGGGGGCCCGGTCTGGGCGAGCTATGGTCGGTATCGCTTCTCGGCCTTTTGGCTAAGATCAAGTGTAGTATCTGTTCTTATCAGTTTAATATCTGATACGTCCCCTATCTGGGGACCATATATTAAATGGATTTTTGGAACAGGGAGATGGAAAAAGAGCTTGCTCTGTCCACTCCACGCATTGACCTGGTATTGCAGTACCTCCAGGACCGGTGCACCCCTTCTTAACTTGGTGAAAAAGATAGAGAAATAAATAGCAAAACTTTGGAAAAGGGAAAAGAAATGGAGCCGAAGTTTGCAATGTGACGTCGACGACGCTCTTGTGCTTTGTCACCTACTCAGGTGTGTTGTGTGCTGTGTCTTTTGCAGGAGGAACAAAGGCTTCTCACTAATTGATTAATGAGGTGCTAAATGGGCCCGACCCGGAACAAAGGAAAAAAAAAAAAAAGGAAAAATAAAAGTGACCTAATCGGCGGCCTAATTAATTGGAGCTAATTGGATCATGATTAGTCTGGAGCCGTCTACTTGAATCGAAGACACCTGCAGGTTGAGATTTGGCTGCTTCCTCCTCCACTGCTAGCAGTCACAGTCTGAGAAGGTGCGAACGACCGAAGGTAAGCTGTAGCTATCAGCGTGTGCTGGAGCGAGCGTGCTTGTCCCCTCACACCGTCCAGCGGCTGTGTCAAGAGAAAGGAAAAGTGATCTCTGAGCCGTCAGGCAGGCAGGCAGTCGGTCGGTCAGACTGACTTGACAAAAGAGTTGTTGTGGGGAGGGTGTAGCAGCGGGCGGCTGGCAGATGAAGTGCAGACGCCCGCTCGCTCGGCCCCCCTGCTGCTTTGCGGGGGAGGTGCCTGTTGGGGGCGGTCCTATGCAGATTAATCGTCCCCACGCAGAGGACTGTGTGACTTGCAGAGTAGGTTTTTCGCCTCCTGGCGGTGTCTCCTCTCCGTGAGCAGTGCTGAGAGTTCTGAAGGGGGCCCGGTCTGGGCGAGCTATGGTCGGTATCGCTTCTCGGCCTTTTGGCTAAGATCAAGTGTAGTATCTGTTCTTATCAGTTTAATATCTGATACGTCCCCTATCTGGGGACCATATATTAAATGGATTTTTGGAACAGGGAGATGGAAAAAGAGCTTGCTCTGTCCACTCCACGCATTGACCTGGTATTGCAGTACCTCCAGGACCGGTGCACCCCTTCTTAACTTGGTGAAAAAGATAGAGAAATAAATAGCAAAACTTTGGAAAAGGGAAAAGAAATGGAGCCGAAGTTTGCAATGTGACGTCGACGACGCTCTTGTGCTTTGTCACCTACTCAGGTGTGTTGTGTGCTGTGTCTTTTGCAGGAGGAACAAAGGCTTCTCACTAATTGATTAATGAGGTGCTAAATGGGCCCGACCCGGAACAAAGGAAAAAAAAAAAAAAGGAAAAATAAAAGTGACCTAATCGGCGGCCTAATTAATTGGAGCTAATTGGATCATGATTAGTCTGGAGCCGTCTACTTGAATCGAAGACACCTGCAGGTTGAGATTTGGCTGCTTCCTCCTCCACTGCTAGCAGTCACAGTCTGAGAAGGTGCGAACGACCGAAGGTAAGCTGTAGCTATCAGCGTGTGCTGGAGCGAGCGTGCTTGTCCCCTCACACCGTCCAGCGGCTGTGTCAAGAGAAAGGAAAAGTGATCTCTGAGCCGTCAGGCAGGCAGGCAGTCGGTCGGTCAGACTGACTTGACAAAAGAGTTGTTGTGGGGAGGGTGTAGCAGCGGGCGGCTGGCAGATGAAGTGCAGACGCCCGCTCGCTCGGCCCCCCTGCTGCTTTGCGGGGGAGGTGCCTGTTGGGGGCGGTCCTATGCAGATTAATCGTCCCCACGCAGAGGACTGTGTGACTTGCAGAGTAGGTTTTTCGCCTCCTGGCGGTGTCTCCTCTCCGTGAGCAGTGCTGAGAGTTCTGAAGGGGGCCCGGTCTGGGCGAGCTATGGTCGGTATCGCTTCTCGGCCTTTTGGCTAAGATCAAGTGTAGTATCTGTTCTTATCAGTTTAATATCTGATACGTCCCCTATCTGGGGACCATATATTAAATGGATTTTTGGAACAGGGAGATGGAAAAAGAGCTTGCTCTGTCCACTCCACGCATTGACCTGGTATTGCAGTACCTCCAGGACCGGTGCACCCCTTCTTAACTTGGTGAAAAAGATAGAGAAATAAATAGCAAAACTTTGGAAAAGGGAAAAGAAATGGAGCCGAAGTTTGCAATGTGACGTCGACGACGCTCTTGTGCTTTGTCACCTACTCAGGTGTGTTGTGTGCTGTGTCTTTTGCAGGAGGAACAAAGGCTTCTCACTAATTGATTAATGAGGTGCTAAATGGGCCCGACCCGGAACAAAGGAAAAAAAAAAAAAAGGAAAAATAAAAGTGACCTAATCGGCGGCCTAATTAATTGGAGCTAATTGGATCATGATTAGTCTGGAGCCGTCTACTTGAATCGAAGACACCTGCAGGTTGAGATTTGGCTGCTTCCTCCTCCACTGCTAGCAGTCACAGTCTGAGAAGGTGCGAACGACCGAAGGTAAGCTGTAGCTATCAGCGTGTGCTGGAGCGAGCGTGCTTGTCCCCTCACACCGTCCAGCGGCTGTGTCAAGAGAAAGGAAAAGTGATCTCTGAGCCGTCAGGCAGGCAGGCAGTCGGTCGGTCAGACTGACTTGACAAAAGAGTTGTTGTGGGGAGGGTGTAGCAGCGGGCGGCTGGCAGATGAAGTGCAGACGCCCGCTCGCTCGGCCCCCCTGCTGCTTTGCGGGGGAGGTGCCTGTTGGGGGCGGTCCTATGCAGATTAATCGTCCCCACGCAGAGGACTGTGTGACTTGCAGAGTAGGTTTTTCGCCTCCTGGCGGTGTCTCCTCTCCGTGAGCAGTGCTGAGAGTTCTGAAGGGGGCCCGGTCTGGGCGAGCTATGGTCGGTATCGCTTCTCGGCCTTTTGGCTAAGATCAAGTGTAGTATCTGTTCTTATCAGTTTAATATCTGATACGTCCCCTATCTGGGGACCATATATTAAATGGATTTTTGGAACAGGGAGATGGAAAAAGAGCTTGCTCTGTCCACTCCACGCATTGACCTGGTATTGCAGTACCTCCAGGACCGGTGCACCCCTTCTTAACTTGGTGAAAAAGATAGAGAAATAAATAGCAAAACTTTGGAAAAGGGAAAAGAAATGGAGCCGAAGTTTGCAATGTGACGTCGACGACGCTCTTGTGCTTTGTCACCTACTCAGGTGTGTTGTGTGCTGTGTCTTTTGCAGGAGGAACAAAGGCTTCTCACTAATTGATTAATGAGGTGCTAAATGGGCCCGACCCGGAACAAAGGAAAAAAAAAAAAAAGGAAAAATAAAAGTGACCTAATCGGCGGCCTAATTAATTGGAGCTAATTGGATCATGATTAGTCTGGAGCCGTCTACTTGAATCGAAGACACCTGCAGGTTGAGATTTGGCTGCTTCCTCCTCCACTGCTAGCAGTCACAGTCTGAGAAGGTGCGAACGACCGAAGGTAAGCTGTAGCTATCAGCGTGTGCTGGAGCGAGCGTGCTTGTCCCCTCACACCGTCCAGCGGCTGTGTCAAGAGAAAGGAAAAGTGATCTCTGAGCCGTCAGGCAGGCAGGCAGTCGGTCGGTCAGACTGACTTGACAAAAGAGTTGTTGTGGGGAGGGTGTAGCAGCGGGCGGCTGGCAGATGAAGTGCAGACGCCCGCTCGCTCGGCCCCCCTGCTGCTTTGCGGGGGAGGTGCCTGTTGGGGGCGGTCCTATGCAGATTAATCGTCCCCACGCAGAGGACTGTGTGACTTGCAGAGTAGGTTTTTCGCCTCCTGGCGGTGTCTCCTCTCCGTGAGCAGTGCTGAGAGTTCTGAAGGGGGCCCGGTCTGGGCGAGCTATGGTCGGTATCGCTTCTCGGCCTTTTGGCTAAGATCAAGTGTAGTATCTGTTCTTATCAGTTTAATATCTGATACGTCCCCTATCTGGGGACCATATATTAAATGGATTTTTGGAACAGGGAGATGGAAAAAGAGCTTGCTCTGTCCACTCCACGCATTGACCTGGTATTGCAGTACCTCCAGGACCGGTGCACCCCTTCTTAACTTGGTGAAAAAGATAGAGAAATAAATAGCAAAACTTTGGAAAAGGGAAAAGAAATGGAGCCGAAGTTTGCAATGTGACGTCGACGACGCTCTTGTGCTTTGTCACCTACTCAGGTGTGTTGTGTGCTGTGTCTTTTGCAGGAGGAACAAAGGCTTCTCACTAATTGATTAATGAGGTGCTAAATGGGCCCGACCCGGAACAAAGGAAAAAAAAAAAAAAGGAAAAATAAAAGTGACCTAATCGGCGGCCTAATTAATTGGAGCTAATTGGATCATGATTAGTCTGGAGCCGTCTACTTGAATCGAAGACACCTGCAGGTTGAGATTTGGCTGCTTCCTCCTCCACTGCTAGCAGTCACAGTCTGAGAAGGTGCGAACGACCGAAGGTAAGCTGTAGCTATCAGCGTGTGCTGGAGCGAGCGTGCTTGTCCCCTCACACCGTCCAGCGGCTGTGTCAAGAGAAAGGAAAAGTGATCTCTGAGCCGTCAGGCAGGCAGGCAGTCGGTCGGTCAGACTGACTTGACAAAAGAGTTGTTGTGGGGAGGGTGTAGCAGCGGGCGGCTGGCAGATGAAGTGCAGACGCCCGCTCGCTCGGCCCCCCTGCTGCTTTGCGGGGGAGGTGCCTGTTGGGGGCGGTCCTATGCAGATTAATCGTCCCCACGCAGAGGACTGTGTGACTTGCAGAGTAGGTTTTTCGCCTCCTGGCGGTGTCTCCTCTCCGTGAGCAGTGCTGAGAGTTCTGAAGGGGGCCCGGTCTGGGCGAGCTATGGTCGGTATCGCTTCTCGGCCTTTTGGCTAAGATCAAGTGTAGTATCTGTTCTTATCAGTTTAATATCTGATACGTCCCCTATCTGGGGACCATATATTAAATGGATTTTTGGAACAGGGAGATGGAAAAAGAGCTTGCTCTGTCCACTCCACGCATTGACCTGGTATTGCAGTACCTCCAGGACCGGTGCACCCCTTCTTAACTTGGTGAAAAAGATAGAGAAATAAATAGCAAAACTTTGGAAAAGGGAAAAGAAATGGAGCCGAAGTTTGCAATGTGACGTCGACGACGCTCTTGTGCTTTGTCACCTACTCAGGTGTGTTGTGTGCTGTGTCTTTTGCAGGAGGAACAAAGGCTTCTCACTAATTGATTAATGAGGTGCTAAATGGGCCCGACCCGGAACAAAGGAAAAAAAAAAAAAAGGAAAAATAAAAGTGACCTAATCGGCGGCCTAATTAATTGGAGCTAATTGGATCATGATTAGTCTGGAGCCGTCTACTTGAATCGAAGACACCTGCAGGTTGAGATTTGGCTGCTTCCTCCTCCACTGCTAGCAGTCACAGTCTGAGAAGGTGCGAACGACCGAAGGTAAGCTGTAGCTATCAGCGTGTGCTGGAGCGAGCGTGCTTGTCCCCTCACACCGTCCAGCGGCTGTGTCAAGAGAAAGGAAAAGTGATCTCTGAGCCGTCAGGCAGGCAGGCAGTCGGTCGGTCAGACTGACTTGACAAAAGAGTTGTTGTGGGGAGGGTGTAGCAGCGGGCGGCTGGCAGATGAAGTGCAGACGCCCGCTCGCTCGGCCCCCCTGCTGCTTTGCGGGGGAGGTGCCTGTTGGGGGCGGTCCTATGCAGATTAATCGTCCCCACGCAGAGGACTGTGTGACTTGCAGAGTAGGTTTTTCGCCTCCTGGCGGTGTCTCCTCTCACGTGAGCAGTGCTGAGAGTTCTGAAGGGGGCCCGGTCTGGGCGAGCTATGGTCGGTATCGCTTCTCGGCCTTTTGGCTAAGATCAAGTGTAGTATCTGTTCTTATCAGTTTAATATCTGATACGTCCCCTATCTGGGGACCATATATTAAATGGATTTTTGGAACAGGGAGATGGAAAAAGAGCTTGCTCTGTCCACTCCACGCATTGACCTGGTATTGCAGTACCTCCAGGACCGGTGCACCCCTTCATTAACTTGGTGAAAAAGATAGAGAAATAAATAGCAAAACTTTGGAAAAGGGAAAAGAAATGGAGCCGAAGTTTGCAATGTGACGTCGACGACGCTCTTGTGCTTTGTCACCTACTCAGGTGTGTTGTGTGCTGTGTCTTTTGCAGGAGGAACAAAGGCTTCTCACTAATTGATTAATGAGGTGCTAAATGGGCCCGACCCGGAACAAAGGAAAAAAAAAAAAAAGGAAAAATAAAAGTGACCTAATCGGCGGCCTAATTAATTGGAGCTAATTGGATCATGATTAGTCTGGAGCCGTCTACTTGAATCGAAGACACCTGCAGGTTGAGATTTGGCTGCTTCCTCCTCCACTGCTAGCAGTCACAGTCTGAGAAGGTGCGAACGACCGAAGGTAAGCTGTAGCTATCAGCGTGTGCTGGAGCGAGCGTGCTTGTCCCCTCACACCGTCCAGCGGCTGTGTCAAGAGAAAGGAAAAGTGATCTCTGAGCCGTCAGGCAGGCAGGCAGTCGGTCGGTCAGACTGACTTGACAAAAGAGTTGTTGTGGGGAGGGTGTAGCAGCGGGCGGCTGGCAGATGAAGTGCAGACGCCCGCTCGCTCGGCCCCCCTGCTGCTTTGCGGGGGAGGTGCCTGTTGGGGGCGGTCCTATGCAGATTAATCGTCCCCACGCAGAGGACTGTGTGACTTGCAGAGTAGGTTTTTCGCCTCCTGGCGGTGTCTCCTCTCCGTGAGCAGTGCTGAGAGTTCTGAAGGGGGCCCGGTCTGGGCGAGCTATGGTCGGTATCGCTTCTCGGCCTTTTGGCTAAGATCAAGTGTAGTATCTGTTCTTATCAGTTTAATATCTGATACGTCCCCTATCTGGGGACCATATATTAAATGGATTTTTGGAACAGGGAGATGGAAAAAGAGCTTGCTCTGTCCACTCCACGCATTGACCTGGTATTGCAGTACCTCCAGGACCGGTGCACCCCTTCTTAACTTGGTGAAAAAGATAGAGAAATAAATAGCAAAACTTTGGAAAAGGGAAAAGAAATGGAGCCGAAGTTTGCAATGTGACGTCGACGACGCTCTTGTGCTTTGTCACCTACTCAGGTGTGTTGTGTGCTGTGTCTTTTGCAGGAGGAACAAAGGCTTCTCACTAATTGATTAATGAGGTGCTAAATGGGCCCGACCCGGAACAAAGGAAAAAAAAAAAAAAGGAAAAATAAAAGTGACCTAATCGGCGGCCTAATTAATTGGAGCTAATTGGATCATGATTAGTCTGGAGCCGTCTACTTGAATCGAAGACACCTGCAGGTTGAGATTTGGCTGCTTCCTCCTCCACTGCTAGCAGTCACAGTCTGAGAAGGTGCGAACGACCGAAGGTAAGCTGTAGCTATCAGCGTGTGCTGGAGCGAGCGTGCTTGTCCCCTCACACCGTCCAGCGGCTGTGTCAAGAGAAAGGAAAAGTGATCTCTGAGCCGTCAGGCAGGCAGGCAGTCGGTCGGTCAGACTGACTTGACAAAAGAGTTGTTGTGGGGAGGGTGTAGCAGCGGGCGGCTGGCAGATGAAGTGCAGACGCCCGCTCGCTCGGCCCCCCTGCTGCTTTGCGGGGGAGGTGCCTGTTGGGGGCGGTCCTATGCAGATTAATCGTCCCCACGCAGAGGACTGTGTGACTTGCAGAGTAGGTTTTTCGCCTCCTGGCGGTGTCTCCTCTCCGTGAGCAGTGCTGAGAGTTCTGAAGGGGGCCCGGTCTGGGCGAGCTATGGTCGGTATCGCTTCTCGGCCTTTTGGCTAAGATCAAGTGTAGTATCTGTTCTTATCAGTTTAATATCTGATACGTCCCCTATCTGGGGACCATATATTAAATGGATTTTTGGAACAGGGAGATGGAAAAAGAGCTTGCTCTGTCCACTCCACGCATTGACCTGGTATTGCAGTACCTCCAGGACCGGTGCACCCCTTCTTAACTTGGTGAAAAAGATAGAGAAATAAATAGCAAAACTTTGGAAAAGGGAAAAGAAATGGAGCCGAAGTTTGCAATGTGACGTCGACGACGCTCTTGTGCTTTGTCACCTACTCAGGTGTGTTGTGTGCTGTGTCTTTTGCAGGAGGAACAAAGGCTTCTCACTAATTGATTAATGAGGTGCTAAATGGGCCCGACCCGGAACAAAGGAAAAAAAAAAAAAAGAAAAATAAAAGTGACCTAATCGGCGGCCTAATTAATTGGAGCTAATTGGATCATGATTAGTCTGGAGCCGTCTACTTGAATCGAAGACACCTGCAGGTTGAGATTTGGCTGCTTCCTCCTCCACTGCTAGCAGTCACAGTCTGAGAAGGTGCGAACGACCGAAGGTAAGCTGTAGCTATCAGCGTGTGCTGGAGCGAGCGTGCTTGTCCCCTCACACCGTCCAGCGGCTGTGTCAAGAGAAAGGAAAAGTGATCTCTGAGCCGTCAGGCAGGCAGGCAGTCGGTCGGTCAGACTGACTTGACAAAAGAGTTGTTGTGGGGAGGGTGTAGCAGCGGGCGGCTGGCAGATGAAGTGCAGACGCCCGCTCGCTCGGCCCCCTGCTGCTTTGCGGGGGAGGTGCCTGTTGGGGGCGGTCCTATGCAGATTAATCGTCCCCACGCAGAGGACTGTGTGACTTGCAGAGTAGGTTTTTCGCCTCCTGGCGGTGTCTCCTCTCCGTGAGCAGTGCTGAGAGTTCTGAAGGGGGCCCGGTCTGGGCGAGCTATGGTCGGTATCGCTTCTCGGCCTTTTGGCTAAGATCAAGTGTAGTATCTGTTCTTATCAGTTTAATATCTGATACGTCCCCTATCTGGGGACCATATATTAAATGGATTTTTGGAACAGGGAGATGGAAAAAGAGCTTGCTCTGTCCACTCCACGCATTGACCTGGTATTGCAGTACCTCCAGGACCGGTGCACCCCTTCTTAACTTGGTGAAAAAGATAGAGAAATAAATAGCAAAACTTTGGAAAAGGGAAAAGAAATGGAGCCGAAGTTTGCAATGTGACGTCGACGACGCTCTTGTGCTTTGTCACCTACTCAGGTGTGTTGTGTGCTGTGTCTTTTGCAGGAGGAACAAAGGCTTCTCACTAATTGATTAATGAGGTGCTAAATGGGCCCGACCCGGAACAAAGGAAAAAAAAAAAAAAGGAAAAATAAAAGTGACCTAATCGGCGGCCTAATTAATTGGAGCTAATTGGATCATGATTAGTCTGGAGCCGTCTACTTGAATCGAAGACACCTGCAGGTTGAGATTTGGCTGCTTCCTCCTCCACTGCTAGCAGTCACAGTCTGAGAAGGTGCGAACGACCGAAGGTAAGCTGTAGCTATCAGCGTGTGCTGGAGCGAGCGTGCTTGTCCCCTCACACCGTCCAGCGGCTGTGTCAAGAGAAAGGAAAAGTGATCTCTGAGCCGTCAGGCAGGCAGGCAGTCGGTCGGTCAGACTGACTTGACAAAAGAGTTGTTGTGGGGAGGGTGTAGCAGCGGGCGGCTGGCAGATGAAGTGCAGACGCCCGCTCGCTCGGCCCCCCTGCTGCTTTGCGGGGGAGGTGCCTGTTGGGGGCGGTCCTATGCAGATTAATCGTCCCCACGCAGAGGACTGTGTGACTTGCAGAGTAGGTTTTTCGCCTCCTGGCGGTGTCTCCTCTCCGTGAGCAGTGCTGAGAGTTCTGAAGGGGGCCCGGTCTGGGCGAGCTATGGTCGGTATCGCTTCTCGGCCTTTTGGCTAAGATCAAGTGTAGTATCTGTTCTTATCAGTTTAATATCTGATACGTCCCCTATCTGGGGACCATATATTAAATGGATTTTTGGAACAGGGAGATGGAAAAAGAGCTTGCTCTGTCCACTCCACGCATTGACCTGGTATTGCAGTACCTCCAGGACCGGTGCACCCCTTCTTAACTTGGTGAAAAAGATAGAGAAATAAATAGCAAAACTTTGGAAAAGGGAAAAGAAATGGAGCCGAAGTTTGCAATGTGACGTCGACGACGCTCTTGTGCTTTGTCACCTACTCAGGTGTGTTGTGTGCTGTGTCTTTTGCAGGAGGAACAAAGGCTTCTCACTAATTGATTAATGAGGTGCTAAATGGGCCCGACCCGGAACAAAGGAAAAAAAAAAAAAAGGAAAAATAAAAGTGACCTAATCGGCGGCCTAATTAATTGGAGCTAATTGGATCATGATTAGTCTGGAGCCGTCTACTTGAATCGAAGACACCTGCAGGTTGAGATTTGGCTGCTTCCTCCTCCACTGCTAGCAGTCACAGTCTGAGAAGGTGCGAACGACCGAAGGTAAGCTGTAGCTATCAGCGTGTGCTGGAGCGAGCGTGCTTGTCCCCTCACACCGTCCAGCGGCTGTGTCAAGAGAAAGGAAAAGTGATCTCTGAGCCGTCAGGCAGGCAGGCAGTCGGTCGGTCAGACTGACTTGACAAAAGAGTTGTTGTGGGGAGGGTGTAGCAGCGGGCGGCTGGCAGATGAAGTGCAGACGCCCGCTCGCTCGGCCCCCCTGCTGCTTTGCGGGGGAGGTGCCTGTTGGGGGCGGTCCTATGCAGATTAATCGTCCCCACGCAGAGGACTGTGTGACTTGCAGAGTAGGTTTTTCGCCTCCTGGCGGTGTCTCCTCTCCGTGAGCAGTGCTGAGAGTTCTGAAGGGGGCCCGGTCTGGGCGAGCTATGGTCGGTATCGCTTCTCGGCCTTTTGGCTAAGATCAAGTGTAGTATCTGTTCTTATCAGTTTAATATCTGATACGTCCCCTATCTGGGGACCATATATTAAATGGATTTTTGGAACAGGGAGATGGAAAAAGAGCTTGCTCTGTCCACTCCACGCATTGACCTGGTATTGCAGTACCTCCAGGACCGGTGCACCCCTTCTTAACTTGGTGAAAAAGATAGAGAAATAAATAGCAAAACTTTGGAAAAGGGAAAAGAAATGGAGCCGAAGTTTGCAATGTGACGTCGACGACGCTCTTGTGCTTTGTCACCTACTCAGGTGTGTTGTGTGCTGTGTCTTTTGCAGGAGGAACAAAGGCTTCTCACTAATTGATTAATGAGGTGCTAAATGGGCCCGACCCGGAACAAAGGAAAAAAAAAAAAAAGGAAAAATAAAAGTGACCTAATCGGCGGCCTAATTAATTGGAGCTAATTGGATCATGATTAGTCTGGAGCCGTCTACTTGAATCGAAGACACCTGCAGGTTGAGATTTGGCTGCTTCCTCCTCCACTGCTAGCAGTCACAGTCTGAGAAGGTGCGAACGACCGAAGGTAAGCTGTAGCTATCAGCGTGTGCTGGAGCGAGCGTGCTTGTCCCCTCACACCGTCCAGCGGCTGTGTCAAGAGAAAGGAAAAGTGATCTCTGAGCCGTCAGGCAGGCAGGCAGTCGGTCGGTCAGACTGACTTGACAAAAGAGTTGTTGTGGGGAGGGTGTAGCAGCGGGCGGCTGGCAGATGAAGTGCAGACGCCCGCTCGCTCGGCCCCCCTGCTGCTTTGCGGGGGAGGTGCCTGTTGGGGGCGGTCCTATGCAGATTAATCGTCCCCACGCAGAGGACTGTGTGACTTGCAGAGTAGGTTTTTCGCCTCCTGGCGGTGTCTCCTCTCCGTGAGCAGTGCTGAGAGTTCTGAAGGGGGCCCGGTCTGGGCGAGCTATGGTCGGTATCGCTTCTCGGCCTTTTGGCTAAGATCAAGTGTAGTATCTGTTCTTATCAGTTTAATATCTGATACGTCCCCTATCTGGGGACCATATATTAAATGGATTTTTGGAACAGGGAGATGGAAAAAGAGCTTGCTCTGTCCACTCCACGCATTGACCTGGTATTGCAGTACCTCCAGGACCGGTGCACCCCTTCTTAACTTGGTGAAAAAGATAGAGAAATAAATAGCAAAACTTTGGAAAAGGGAAAAGAAATGGAGCCGAAGTTTGCAATGTGACGTCGACGACGCTCTTGTGCTTTGTCACCTACTCAGGTGTGTTGTGTGCTGTGTCTTTTGCAGGAGGAACAAAGGCTTCTCACTAATTGATTAATGAGGTGCTAAATGGGCCCGACCCGGAACAAAGGAAAAAAAAAAAAAAGGAAAAATAAAAGTGACCTAATCGGCGGCCTAATTAATTGGAGCTAATTGGATCATGATTAGTCTGGAGCCGTCTACTTGAATCGAAGACACCTGCAGGTTGAGATTTGGCTGCTTCCTCCTCCACTGCTAGCAGTCACAGTCTGAGAAGGTGCGAACGACCGAAGGTAAGCTGTAGCTATCAGCGTGTGCTGGAGCGAGCGTGCTTGTCCCCTCACACCGTCCAGCGGCTGTGTCAAGAGAAAGGAAAAGTGATCTCTGAGCCGTCAGGCAGGCAGGCAGTCGGTCGGTCAGACTGACTTGACAAAAGAGTTGTTGTGGGGAGGGTGTAGCAGCGGGCGGCTGGCAGATGAAGTGCAGACGCCCGCTCGCTCGGCCCCCCTGCTGCTTTGCGGGGGAGGTGCCTGTTGGGGGCGGTCCTATGCAGATTAATCGTCCCCACGCAGAGGACTGTGTGACTTGCAGAGTAGGTTTTTCGCCTCCTGGCGGTGTCTCCTCTCCGTGAGCAGTGCTGAGAGTTCTGAAGGGGGCCCGGTCTGGGCGAGCTATGGTCGGTATCGCTTCTCGGCCTTTTGGCTAAGATCAAGTGTAGTATCTGTTCTTATCAGTTTAATATCTGATACGTCCCCTATCTGGGGACCATATATTAAATGGATTTTTGGAACAGGGAGATGGAAAAAGAGCTTGCTCTGTCCACTCCACGCATTGACCTGGTATTGCAGTACCTCCAGGACCGGTGCACCCCTTCTTAACTTGGTGAAAAAGATAGAGAAATAAATAGCAAAACTTTGGAAAAGGGAAAAGAAATGGAGCCGAAGTTTGCAATGTGACGTCGACGACGCTCTTGTGCTTTGTCACCTACTCAGGTGTGTTGTGTGCTGTGTCTTTTGCAGGAGGAACAAAGGCTTCTCACTAATTGATTAATGAGGTGCTAAATGGGCCCGACCCGGAACAAAGGAAAAAAAAAAAAAAGGAAAAATAAAAGTGACCTAATCGGCGGCCTAATTAATTGGAGCTAATTGGATCATGATTAGTCTGGAGCCGTCTACTTGAATCGAAGACACCTGCAGGTTGAGATTTGGCTGCTTCCTCCTCCACTGCTAGCAGTCACAGTCTGAGAAGGTGCGAACGACCGAAGGTAAGCTGTAGCTATCAGCGTGTGCTGGAGCGAGCGTGCTTGTCCCCTCACACCGTCCAGCGGCTGTGTCAAGAGAAAGGAAAAGTGATCTCTGAGCCGTCAGGCAGGCAGGCAGTCGGTCGGTCAGACTGACTTGACAAAAGAGTTGTTGTGGGGAGGGTGTAGCAGCGGGCGGCTGGCAGATGAAGTGCAGACGCCCGCTCGCTCGGCCCCCCTGCTGCTTTGCGGGGGAGGTGCCTGTTGGGGGCGGTCCTATGCAGATTAATCGTCCCCACGCAGAGGACTGTGTGACTTGCAGAGTAGGTTTTTCGCCTCCTGGCGGTGTCTCCTCTCCGTGAGCAGTGCTGAGAGTTCTGAAGGGGGCCCGGTCTGGGCGAGCTATGGTCGGTATCGCTTCTCGGCCTTTTGGCTAAGATCAAGTGTAGTATCTGTTCTTATCAGTTTAATATCTGATACGTCCCCTATCTGGGGACCATATATTAAATGGATTTTTGGAACAGGGAGATGGAAAAAGAGCTTGCTCTGTCCACTCCACGCATTGACCTGGTATTGCAGTACCTCCAGGACCGGTGCACCCCTTCTTAACTTGGTGAAAAAGATAGAGAAATAAATAGCAAAACTTTGGAAAAGGGAAAAGAAATGGAGCCGAAGTTTGCAATGTGACGTCGACGACGCTCTTGTGCTTTGTCACCTACTCAGGTGTGTTGTGTGCTGTGTCTTTTGCAGGAGGAACAAAGGCTTCTCACTAATTGATTAATGAGGTGCTAAATGGGCCCGACCCGGAACAAAGGAAAAAAAAAAAAAAGGAAAAATAAAAGTGACCTAATCGGCGGCCTAATTAATTGGAGCTAATTGGATCATGATTAGTCTGGAGCCGTCTACTTGAATCGAAGACACCTGCAGGTTGAGATTTGGCTGCTTCCTCCTCCACTGCTAGCAGTCACAGTCTGAGAAGGTGCGAACGACCGAAGGTAAGCTGTAGCTATCAGCGTGTGCTGGAGCGAGCGTGCTTGTCCCCTCACACCGTCCAGCGGCTGTGTCAAGAGAAAGGAAAAGTGATCTCTGAGCCGTCAGGCAGGCAGGCAGTCGGTCGGTCAGACTGACTTGACAAAAGAGTTGTTGTGGGGAGGGTGTAGCAGCGGGCGGCTGGCAGATGAAGTGCAGACGCCCGCTCGCTCGGCCCCCCTGCTGCTTTGCGGGGGAGGTGCCTGTTGGGGGCGGTCCTATGCAGATTAATCGTCCCCACGCAGAGGACTGTGTGACTTGCAGAGTAGGTTTTTCGCCTCCTGGCGGTGTCTCCTCTCCGTGAGCAGTGCTGAGAGTTCTGAAGGGGGCCCGGTCTGGGCGAGCTATGGTCGGTATCGCTTCTCGGCCTTTTGGCTAAGATCAAGTGTAGTATCTGTTCTTATCAGTTTAATATCTGATACGTCCCCTATCTGGGGACCATATATTAAATGGATTTTTGGAACAGGGAGATGGAAAAAGAGCTTGCTCTGTCCACTCCACGCATTGACCTGGTATTGCAGTACCTCCAGGACCGGTGCACCCCTTCTTAACTTGGTGAAAAAGATAGAGAAATAAATAGCAAAACTTTGGAAAAGGGAAAAGAAATGGAGCCGAAGTTTGCAATGTGACGTCGACGACGCTCTTGTGCTTTGTCACCTACTCAGGTGTGTTGTGTGCTGTGTCTTTTGCAGGAGGAACAAAGGCTTCTCACTAATTGATTAATGAGGTGCTAAATGGGCCCGACCCGGAACAAAGGAAAAAAAAAAAAAAGGAAAAATAAAAGTGACCTAATCGGCGGCCTAATTAATTGGAGCTAATTGGATCATGATTAGTCTGGAGCCGTCTACTTGAATCGAAGACACCTGCAGGTTGAGATTTGGCTGCTTCCTCCTCCACTGCTAGCAGTCACAGTCTGAGAAGGTGCGAACGACCGAAGGTAAGCTGTAGCTATCAGCGTGTGCTGGAGCGAGCGTGCTTGTCCCCTCACACCGTCCAGCGGCTGTGTCAAGAGAAAGGAAAAGTGATCTCTGAGCCGTCAGGCAGGCAGGCAGTCGGTCGGTCAGACTGACTTGACAAAAGAGTTGTTGTGGGGAGGGTGTAGCAGCGGGCGGCTGGCAGATGAAGTGCAGACGCCCGCTCGCTCGGCCCCCCTGCTGCTTTGCGGGGGAGGTGCCTGTTGGGGGCGGTCCTATGCAGATTAATCGTCCCCACGCAGAGGACTGTGTGACTTGCAGAGTAGGTTTTTCGCCTCCTGGCGGTGTCTCCTCTCCGTGAGCAGTGCTGAGAGTTCTGAAGGGGGCCCGGTCTGGGCGAGCTATGGTCGGTATCGCTTCTCGGCCTTTTGGCTAAGATCAAGTGTAGTATCTGTTCTTATCAGTTTAATATCTGATACGTCCCCTATCTGGGGACCATATATTAAATGGATTTTTGGAACAGGGAGATGGAAAAAGAGCTTGCTCTGTCCACTCCACGCATTGACCTGGTATTGCAGTACCTCCAGGACCGGTGCACCCCTTCTTAACTTGGTGAAAAAGATAGAGAAATAAATAGCAAAACTTTGGAAAAGGGAAAAGAAATGGAGCCGAAGTTTGCAATGTGACGTCGACGACGCTCTTGTGCTTTGTCACCTACTCAGGTGTGTTGTGTGCTGTGTCTTTTGCAGGAGGAACAAAGGCTTCTCACTAATTGATTAATGAGGTGCTAAATGGGCCCGACCCGGAACAAAGGAAAAAAAAAAAAAAGGAAAAATAAAAGTGACCTAATCGGCGGCCTAATTAATTGGAGCTAATTGGATCATGATTAGTCTGGAGCCGTCTACTTGAATCGAAGACACCTGCAGGTTGAGATTTGGCTGCTTCCTCCTCCACTGCTAGCAGTCACAGTCTGAGAAGGTGCGAACGACCGAAGGTAAGCTGTAGCTATCAGCGTGTGCTGGAGCGAGCGTGCTTGTCCCCTCACACCGTCCAGCGGCTGTGTCAAGAGAAAGGAAAAGTGATCTCTGAGCCGTCAGGCAGGCAGGCAGTCGGTCGGTCAGACTGACTTGACAAAAGAGTTGTTGTGGGGAGGGTGTAGCAGCGGGCGGCTGGCAGATGAAGTGCAGACGCCCGCTCGCTCGGCCCCCCTGCTGCTTTGCGGGGGAGGTGCCTGTTGGGGGCGGTCCTATGCAGATTAATCGTCCCCACGCAGAGGACTGTGTGACTTGCAGAGTGGTTTTTCGCCTCCTGGCGGTGTCTCCTCTCCGTGAGCAGTGCTGAGAGTTCTGAAGGGGGCCCGGTCTGGGCGAGCTATGGTCGGTATCGCTTCTCGGCCTTTTGGCTAAGATCAAGTGTAGTATCTGTTCTTATCAGTTTAATATCTGATACGTCCCCTATCTGGGGACCATATATTAAATGGATTTTTGGAACAGGGAGATGGAAAAAGAGCTTGCTCTGTCCACTCCACGCATTGACCTGGTATTGCAGTACCTCCAGGACCGGTGCACCCCTTCTTAACTTGGTGAAAAAGATAGAGAAATAAATAGCAAAACTTTGGAAAAGGGAAAAGAAATGGAGCCGAAGTTTGCAATGTGACGTCGACGACGCTCTTGTGCTTTGTCACCTACTCAGGTGTGTTGTGTGCTGTGTCTTTTGCAGGAGGAACAAAGGCTTCTCACTAATTGATTAATGAGGTGCTAAATGGGCCCGACCCGGAACAAAGGAAAAAAAAAAAAAAGGAAAAATAAAAGTGACCTAATCGGCGGCCTAATTAATTGGAGCTAATTGGATCATGATTAGTCTGGAGCCGTCTACTTGAATCGAAGACACCTGCAGGTTGAGATTTGGCTGCTTCCTCCTCCACTGCTAGCAGTCACAGTCTGAGAAGGTGCGAACGACCGAAGGTAAGCTGTAGCTATCAGCGTGTGCTGGAGCGAGCGTGCTTGTCCCCTCACACCGTCCAGCGGCTGTGTCAAGAGAAAGGAAAAGTGATCTCTGAGCCGTCAGGCAGGCAGGCAGTCGGTCGGTCAGACTGACTTGACAAAAGAGTTGTTGTGGGGAGGGTGTAGCAGCGGGCGGCTGGCAGATGAAGTGCAGACGCCCGCTCGCTCGGCCCCCCTGCTGCTTTGCGGGGGAGGTGCCTGTTGGGGGCGGTCCTATGCAGATTAATCGTCCCCACGCAGAGGACTGTGTGACTTGCAGAGTAGGTTTTTCGCCTCCTGGCGGTGTCTCCTCTCCGTGAGCAGTGCTGAGAGTTCTGAAGGGGGCCCGGTCTGGGCGAGCTATGGTCGGTATCGCTTCTCGGCCTTTTGGCTAAGATCAAGTGTAGTATCTGTTCTTATCAGTTTAATATCTGATACGTCCCCTATCTGGGGACCATATATTAAATGGATTTTTGGAACAGGGAGATGGAAAAAGAGCTTGCTCTGTCCACTCCACGCATTGACCTGGTATTGCAGTACCTCCAGGACCGGTGCACCCCTTCTTAACTTGGTGAAAAAGATAGAGAAATAAATAGCAAAACTTTGGAAAAGGGAAAAGAAATGGAGCCGAAGTTTGCAATGTGACGTCGACGACGCTCTTGTGCTTTGTCACCTACTCAGGTGTGTTGTGTGCTGTGTCTTTTGCAGGAGGAACAAAGGCTTCTCACTAATTGATTAATGAGGTGCTAAATGGGCCCGACCCGGAACAAAGGAAAAAAAAAAAAAAGGAAAAATAAAAGTGACCTAATCGGCGGCCTAATTAATTGGAGCTAATTGGATCATGATTAGTCTGGAGCCGTCTACTTGAATCGAAGACACCTGCAGGTTGAGATTTGGCTGCTTCCTCCTCCACTGCTAGCAGTCACAGTCTGAGAAGGTGCGAACGACCGAAGGTAAGCTGTAGCTATCAGCGTGTGCTGGAGCGAGCGTGCTTGTCCCCTCACACCGTCCAGCGGCTGTGTCAAGAGAAAGGAAAAGTGATCTCTGAGCCGTCAGGCAGGCAGGCAGTCGGTCGGTCAGACTGACTTGACAAAAGAGTTGTTGTGGGGAGGGTGTAGCAGCGGGCGGCTGGCAGATGAAGTGCAGACGCCCGCTCGCTCGGCCCCCCTGCTGCTTTGCGGGGGAGGTGCCTGTTGGGGGCGGTCCTATGCAGATTAATCGTCCCCACGCAGAGGACTGTGTGACTTGCAGAGTAGGTTTTTCGCCTCCTGGCGGTGTCTCCTCTCCGTGAGCAGTGCTGAGAGTTCTGAAGGGGGCCCGGTCTGGGCGAGCTATCGGCCTTTTGGCTAAGATCAAGTGTAGTATCTGTTCTTATCAGTTTAATATCTGATACGTCCCCTATCTGGGGACCATATATTAAATGGATTTTTGGAACAGGGAGATGGAAAAAGAGCTTGCTCTGTCCACTCCACGCATTGACCTGGTATTGCAGTACCTCCAGGACCGGTGCACCCCTTCTTAACTTGGTGAAAAAGATAGAGAAATAAATAGCAAAACTTTGGAAAAGGGAAAAGAAATGGAGCCGAAGTTTGCAATGTGACGTCGACGACGCTCTTGTGCTTTGTCACCTACTCAGGTGTGTTGTGTGCTGTGTCTTTTGCAGGAGGAACAAAGGCTTCTCACTAATTGATTAATGAGGTGCTAAATGGGCCCGACCCGGAACAAAGGAAAAAAAAAAAAAAGGAAAAATAAAAGTGACCTAATCGGCGGCCTAATTAATTGGAGCTAATTGGATCATGATTAGTCTGGAGCCGTCTACTTGAATCGAAGACACCTGCAGGTTGAGATTTGGCTGCTTCCTCCTCCACTGCTAGCAGTCACAGTCTGAGAAGGTGCGAACGACCGAAGGTAAGCTGTAGCTATCAGCGTGTGCTGGAGCGAGCGTGCTTGTCCCCTCACACCGTCCAGCGGCTGTGTCAAGAGAAAGGAAAAGTGATCTCTGAGCCGTCAGGCAGGCAGGCAGTCGGTCGGTCAGACTGACTTGACAAAAGAGTTGTTGTGGGGAGGGTGTAGCAGCGGGCGGCTGGCAGATGAAGTGCAGACGCCCGCTCGCTCGGCCCCCCTGCTGCTTTGCGGGGGAGGTGCCTGTTGGGGGCGGTCCTATGCAGATTAATCGTCCCCACGCAGAGGACTGTGTGACTTGCAGAGTAGGTTTTTCGCCTCCTGGCGGTGTCTCCTCTCCGTGAGCAGTGCTGAGAGTTCTGAAGGGGGCCCGGTCTGGGCGAGCTATGGTCGGTATCGCTTCTCGGCCTTTTGGCTAAGATCAAGTGTAGTATCTGTTCTTATCAGTTTAATATCTGATACGTCCCCTATCTGGGGACCATATATTAAATGGATTTTTGGAACAGGGAGATGGAAAAAGAGCTTGCTCTGTCCACTCCACGCATTGACCTGGTATTGCAGTACCTCCAGGACCGGTGCACCCCTTCTTAACTTGGTGAAAAAGATAGAGAAATAAATAGCAAAACTTTGGAAAAGGGAAAAGAAATGGAGCCGAAGTTTGCAATGTGACGTCGACGACGCTCTTGTGCTTTGTCACCTACTCAGGTGTGTTGTGTGCTGTGTCTTTTGCAGGAGGAACAAAGGCTTCTCACTAATTGATTAATGAGGTGCTAAATGGGCCCGACCCGGAACAAAGGAAAAAAAAAAAAAAGGAAAAATAAAAGTGACCTAATCGGCGGCCTAATTAATTGGAGCTAATTGGATCATGATTAGTCTGGAGCCGTCTACTTGAATCGAAGACACCTGCAGGTTGAGATTTGGCTGCTTCCTCCTCCACTGCTAGCAGTCACAGTCTGAGAAGGTGCGAACGACCGAAGGTAAGCTGTAGCTATCAGCGTGTGCTGGAGCGAGCGTGCTTGTCCCCTCACACCGTCCAGCGGCTGTGTCAAGAGAAAGGAAAAGTGATCTCTGAGCCGTCAGGCAGGCAGGCAGTCGGTCGGTCAGACTGACTTGACAAAAGAGTTGTTGTGGGGAGGGTGTAGCAGCGGGCGGCTGGCAGATGAAGTGCAGACGCCCGCTCGCTCGGCCCCCCTGCTGCTTTGCGGGGGAGGTGCCTGTTGGGGGCGGTCCTATGCAGATTAATCGTCCCCACGCAGAGGACTGTGTGACTTGCAGAGTAGGTTTTTCGCCTCCTGGCGGTGTCTCCTCTCCGTGAGCAGTGCTGAGAGTTCTGAAGGGGGCCCGGTCTGGGCGAGCTATGGTCGGTATCGCTTCTCGGCCTTTTGGCTAAGATCAAGTGTAGTATCTGTTCTTATCAGTTTAATATCTGATACGTCCCCTATCTGGGGACCATATATTAAATGGATTTTTGGAACAGGGAGATGGAAAAAGAGCTTGCTCTGTCCACTCCACGCATTGACCTGGTATTGCAGTACCTCCAGGACCGGTGCACCCCTTCTTAACTTGGTGAAAAAGATAGAGAAATAAATAGCAAAACTTTGGAAAAGGGAAAAGAAATGGAGCCGAAGTTTGCAATGTGACGTCGACGACGCTCTTGTGCTTTGTCACCTACTCAGGTGTGTTGTGTGCTGTGTCTTTTGCAGGAGGAACAAAGGCTTCTCACTAATTGATTAATGAGGTGCTAAATGGGCCCGACCCGGAACAAAGGAAAAAAAAAAAAAAGGAAAAATAAAAGTGACCTAATCGGCGGCCTAATTAATTGGAGCTAATTGGATCATGATTAGTCTGGAGCCGTCTACTTGAATCGAAGACACCTGCAGGTTGAGATTTGGCTGCTTCCTCCTCCACTGCTAGCAGTCACAGTCTGAGAAGGTGCGAACGACCGAAGGTAAGCTGTAGCTATCAGCGTGTGCTGGAGCGAGCGTGCTTGTCCCCTCACACCGTCCAGCGGCTGTGTCAAGAGAAAGGAAAAGTGATCTCTGAGCCGTCAGGCAGGCAGGCAGTCGGTCGGTCAGACTGACTTGACAAAAGAGTTGTTGTGGGGAGGGTGTAGCAGCGGGCGGCTGGCAGATGAAGTGCAGACGCCCGCTCGCTCGGCCCCCCTGCTGCTTTGCGGGGGAGGTGCCTGTTGGGGGCGGTCCTATGCAGATTAATCGTCCCCACGCAGAGGACTGTGTGACTTGCAGAGTAGGTTTTTCGCCTCCTGGCGGTGTCTCCTCTCCGTGAGCAGTGCTGAGAGTTCTGAAGGGGGCCCGGTCTGGGCGAGCTATGGTCGGTATCGCTTCTCGGCCTTTTGGCTAAGATCAAGTGTAGTATCTGTTCTTATCAGTTTAATATCTGATACGTCCCCTATCTGGGGACCATATATTAAATGGATTTTTGGAACAGGGAGATGGAAAAAGAGCTTGCTCTGTCCACTCCACGCATTGACCTGGTATTGCAGTACCTCCAGGACCGGTGCACCCCTTCTTAACTTGGTGAAAAAGATAGAGAAATAAATAGCAAAACTTTGGAAAAGGGAAAAGAAATGGAGCCGAAGTTTGCAATGTGACGTCGACGACGCTCTTGTGCTTTGTCACCTACTCAGGTGTGTTGTGTGCTGTGTCTTTTGCAGGAGGAACAAAGGCTTCTCACTAATTGATTAATGAGGTGCTAAATGGGCCCGACCCGGAACAAAGGAAAAAAAAAAAAAAGGAAAAATAAAAGTGACCTAATCGGCGGCCTAATTAATTGGAGCTAATTGGATCATGATTAGTCTGGAGCCGTCTACTTGAATCGAAGACACCTGCAGGTTGAGATTTGGCTGCTTCCTCCTCCACTGCTAGCAGTCACAGTCTGAGAAGGTGCGAACGACCGAAGGTAAGCTGTAGCTATCAGCGTGTGCTGGAGCGAGCGTGCTTGTCCCCTCACACCGTCCAGCGGCTGTGTCAAGAGAAAGGAAAAGTGATCTCTGAGCCGTCAGGCAGGCAGGCAGTCGGTCGGTCAGACTGACTTGACAAAAGAGTTGTTGTGGGGAGGGTGTAGCAGCGGGCGGCTGGCAGATGAAGTGCAGACGCCCGCTCGCTCGGCCCCCCTGCTGCTTTGCGGGGGAGGTGCCTGTTGGGGGCGGTCCTATGCAGATTAATCGTCCCCACGCAGAGGACTGTGTGACTTGCAGAGTAGGTTTTTCGCCTCCTGGCGGTGTCTCCTCTCCGTGAGCAGTGCTGAGAGTTCTGAAGGGGGCCCGGTCTGGGCGAGCTATGGTCGGTATCGCTTCTCGGCCTTTTGGCTAAGATCAAGTGTAGTATCTGTTCTTATCAGTTTAATATCTGATACGTCCCCTATCTGGGGACCATATATTAAATGGATTTTTGGAACAGGGAGATGGAAAAAGAGCTTGCTCTGTCCACTCCACGCATTGACCTGGTATTGCAGTACCTCCAGGACCGGTGCACCCCTTCTTAACTTGGTGAAAAAGATAGAGAAATAAATAGCAAAACTTTGGAAAAGGGAAAAGAAATGGAGCCGAAGTTTGCAATGTGACGTCGACGACGCTCTTGTGCTTTGTCACCTACTCAGGTGTGTTGTGTGCTGTGTCTTTTGCAGGAGGAACAAAGGCTTCTCACTAATTGATTAATGAGGTGCTAAATGGGCCCGACCCGGAACAAAGGAAAAAAAAAAAAAAGGAAAAATAAAAGTGACCTAATCGGCGGCCTAATTAATTGGAGCTAATTGGATCATGATTAGTCTGGAGCCGTCTACTTGAATCGAAGACACCTGCAGGTTGAGATTTGGCTGCTTCCTCCTCCACTGCTAGCAGTCACAGTCTGAGAAGGTGCGAACGACCGAAGGTAAGCTGTAGCTATCAGCGTGTGCTGGAGCGAGCGTGCTTGTCCCCTCACACCGTCCAGCGGCTGTGTCAAGAGAAAGGAAAAGTGATCTCTGAGCCGTCAGGCAGGCAGGCAGTCGGTCGGTCAGACTGACTTGACAAAAGAGTTGTTGTGGGGAGGGTGTAGCAGCGGGCGGCTGGCAGATGAAGTGCAGACGCCCGCTCGCTCGGCCCCCCTGCTGCTTTGCGGGGGAGGTGCCTGTTGGGGGCGGTCCTATGCAGATTAATCGTCCCCACGCAGAGGACTGTGTGACTTGCAGAGTAGGTTTTTCGCCTCCTGGCGGTGTCTCCTCTCCGTGAGCAGTGCTGAGAGTTCTGAAGGGGGCCCGGTCTGGGCGAGCTATGGTCGGTATCGCTTCTCGGCCTTTTGGCTCACGATCAAGTGTTCCAAAGAGGCAGCTGGTGGGACCCTCGTACCCTCGGCCTTGTAGCATCGGCCTCTGGCCTTAAGCTACTTGCTGCTATAGGGGGTGGAGATATCCTTCCCAGCATCATGGCGACAGATTTGAAGAGTGCGACTATCCGGTATGCGACATCAGATGAGATGAAAATCAAGGATACCTTCGAGATCACTGCGGATCCAGGAGAGGAGGAAAAGCTTGACCTCAAGTACTTGGTGCGGGAAGTCCTGTTCAAGATTCTCAGCGTCAAGAAGGAGGAAATTCTAGCTCTCCAAGAAGCTCCTGGGAGAAGAACCCTAACCTTGATGTCAGAGCAACAGGCCAAATCCTTCTTCCAAAAAGTGAAGATTAACTTGAGGAACGAAGGCTTGGCAGGCCTGAATTTCGTCGCCCTGTACAAGGAGGAAAGGACAATCATCACAGTCCATATGAGAAGCCCACATGTCCGGGTGGAACACATATCCATGTATCTGGACCGCTATGTGGACATCTTTAAGCCTCCAGAAAAAATTTATAACTCGGAAGATCTGTGGACTGGGAAATACAAAGTCCAAGTCAACTTGAGAAATGCGGCATTTGGGACCGAAGAGAAGATACACCCCCCCTCTACCTTCTTCCTGGGAGAGGTCAGGGGCAGGCTTTTCTATAACGGGATGCCGGATTTCTGTCGGAAGTGCCGAGACTTTGGGCACAGGACCGAAAATTGTAAAGAGAGTGTAGTCATCTGCAAGAAGTGCTACAAAAAAGGGCACAGAGCGGCAGATTGCGAAAATGAAATGATTTGTTCCCTGTGTGGTGGAGAAGGACACCCGTTTCGTGACTGTCCGAAGGGAAGAAGATCATATGCGGAAGCAGCTGGAGGGAAACCTAGTGCCAGAGAAACATCAACGCCTGGTCCTGGGCCTTCTTCAGCGAAAGAGTCTGCTGACGCAACTAAGGGGAAACAGACGGGGGCAACTTGCCCCACTATATCCCCTTTAGTTGGCGCCAAGGAAGGAGAGAAAGTGTCAAGTCCTTCAGATAGCCCTCCCTTAAAAGATTGGGCTGAGGAAGCCGAGCAGCATGAAGATGCTACCGAGATGGATACTAATGACTCAGTTTCCAAAAAAAGGAAAGCTGAAATAAGTGAAAGAAAGAAGGAGAAGAAATACATGCCCTGTCATAGTCGGATTCCCCCTGATACTCCTGATGATGATGAGGAACCGGGTTGTGAGATGCCGGATACGGGAAGGATTGAAGAATACAGCACATACTGTGGTTCACCTCTATCCGGTCAATCCGTTGGAATCATGTCGGATACAGACTCCTCTGGCTTAGATAACCCCGACTAGGACAATGACATCCTCGCCAGTAAGGATTTCCTCCTTAAATGTAAGGAGCCTAAAGAGCCCTAGAAGAAGGGCTGCTTTATTTGAATTTCTGGAAAATTTAAGAACAGACGTCATTTTGTTGCAAGAGGGTGGGATCAATTTCAGTACCAACTATGAAGACCTGAGAAGGGAATGGACTGTAGGGGATTCGGTCTGGTCCGGGGACAACGGTTCTAAACCCACTGGAGTGGGTATCCTTTTCACGTCAAGAGATTTCAAGATCATCTCCTACACTGAGGTGATACCTGGCCGATTACTAATTGTTAACGTCTCTTTCCTGGGTTGTGAATTTCGACTAATATGCACGTATGCTTCTCCAGATGTGGAAGAGCGTTCTGAATTACTAGATATCATCCCTTCTTACTTAGTTGGAGCCCCCAATGTCATCTGGGCTGGAGACATGAATTGTGTTATTTCCGGGGAACAAAGAAGCAGTGGAGCCCCGAGAAAGGACAAAACTGCGAAACAGCTAAAAGATGTTATAAGTGACCTCAACCTGAATGACGCCTGGAGGATGGTACACCCGTCTGAACCAGGTTACACATGGGAGAGCTCCGTATCAAAGTCGCGAATCGACTATGTCCTGACATCCAGCAGGATTGTTCCGGTGACGGCTGAAATAACTCCCAACATTTTGTCGGACCATAAAATCCTTCAAGTCTCTTTGAAAGTGCCAAAACTCAGAAGAAAGAGAGGTCTTTGGAGAATGAACACCAGCTTGTTACGAAATAAAGCTTTGATGGAGGATTTTACCGTGTTCTTCAATGACCTTAAAGAGGAAAAAGGAAAATTTTCTAATCTGCTAGCCTGGTGGGAACATTGCAAAATCTGCTTTAAGAAGTTCTTCATTCAAAAAAGTATAGATGAAGTTAAGATGAGGAACAAGAAGTTTAAGCGCCTCAACCTACAACTCCAGACGCTTATAAAATTAAGAGACGCTGAGGTTGAAGTCGAAGACCTAATTTTAAAACTCAAAAAGGAGATCGCAATGGCCATTGAAGAGAGGGGAAAGGAAATAATTTACAACTCAAAGACAAAAGAAATGGAAGAAGGTGAGAAATGCTCCCGATATTTCTTTAAGGAGACAGGAAGATCAAAGACCCACATAGATCGCTTGGAGGGAGAAGTAGAGATTGACAAGATGCTAAGAAAAACACAAGAGTTTTACCAAGCACTCTTTGAAGACAAGGTAACTGATCCTAGCTTATTGGAAGATGTTCTGGGTTCCTTGGAAACTAAGCTTAGTCTTGAAGAACAGCAAAAGCTAGCGGGTCCTTTGACTAAGGATGAAGTTATCGCGGCTGTGAAAAGTTTGAAACTTGGCAAGGCACCTGGCTCTGATGGAATCCCTTCAGACTTCTATAAAATCTATTGGCCAATTCTGGAGGAAGAATTTTGTAAAATCTTATCCGAAGCCTTGGAGAGTGTAAGGTTGCCGAGTTCATGGAGAGGTGGCATTATATCTCTAATCTTCAAGAAGGGCTGTAAAGAGGATCTGGCTAATTGGAGGCCTATTACCCTGCTCAACGCGGACTATAAAGTCTTATCAAAAGTTCTGGTCGGCCGACTGAAAGAAATCCTAGCAAGCATCGTGCACAAAGATCAGGTGTGTGCAGTACCAAAGCGGAGTATCTCTGAACAACTAAGCCTAACAAGGGATATTATCTGGTACACTCAAGATCGAAAGATGGACTTAGCAATCCTCTCCCTGGATTTCCAGAAAGCCTTTGATAGGGTCTCACACACATTTCTCTGGAAAGTTTTGGAAAAATTGAACTTCCCCGACAGCTTCATCAGTCAAATCAAGTTGCTTTATGAAGAATCCTACAGCCAAATTAACATCAATGGCTTTCTAACTGGCAAAGTATGGCTGCACTCTGGAGTCAAACAAGGTTGCCCCTTGTCACCCATACTTTTCATCATTGTTATAGAACCGTTGCTGACCGTCCTGCGAAAGGATAAAGTTATGAGAGGAATACCCTTGCCTGGCGGAAATGGAGAGCAAGTCAAGACCATGGGTTACATGGATGACATCACTGTGTTTTGTGCATCGCAAGCTGCCCTGAGGAGGGCCATATTCCTTACATTACTCTTTTGTTCTGCTTCAGGTTTTAAGTTAAACACAGACAAGTGCAACTGCCTTCTTCTGAACAACTGGCCCGAAAGAGATCTTCCTGTCTTGAATTACCAGAGAGAGGCCATCAAAATTCTAGGCATCACCTTTTCACCCCAGAATGATGGCACCGAAAGTTGGACAAAGGTGCAGGAGAGGATAAAGACAAGGATCGAGTATTGGAAGCTGCGCAAGTTAACCTTAATAGGTAAAGTCCTCATTGTGAAAGCTGTGTTGCTCCCTATACTGCTCTACCTAAGTATGGTATACCCCCCCAGTGAGAACCTGCTTAAAAAACTGCAGAGGACTGTCTGTGAATTTATATGGTCATCTAAGTTCGAGAAACTGAAGAGAGCTATCATCTACAAAGAACTTGGGATGGGAGGAAGGAACGTCCCGAATATAAAGCAGTTTCTCCACACGAAATTCTTTTGCTTCTGCTTCAGGTATTTATACAAAAACTCTTCCTGGTCATACTTCCTCAGGTTTGCCGCAGGTGACATTTTTCGGAAACGAAAATGGTTCGCTAGCTCTTTGTCACAACCCATACTCATCTTCCCCGCAACGCACTACATGGTCCTTGAAAGGACAATAAGGACGTACAAGCTAGAATTGATGGAAAGTGATACTTTTCTTACATCTGGACTCTTACTGAAGGCTTTAAAGAAGAAAGAAGGGATGGAACAGGTTGAGAACTACACTCACAGTGTCAGTAAGGCAATTTGGGGTAAGGTAAATGTTAAATACTTGGTGAACGAGCACAAGGATCTGAATTGGATGGTTGCGCATAACTGTGTCCCTACTCGTAACTTCCAATTCCTAAGAAGATTGTCTTCCACCCAATACTGTCCAAGATGCAGATGGATGCCAGAAACAACAGCGCATGTGTTCTGGAACTGTGAATATGCACAGAGTGTTTGGAGAGAAATAGGACCTCTGCTGAAATTCCTCACTCACCTTCAGTTCCTGAATCATGAAGTCATCCTATATGGTCTGCATAGCAATCTGGGGAAAGAAAGAGAACAAGTATTGTGGTGTTTCATCAGTAGCTTCAAGAGCGCTCTATGGAAGACAAGGAATATACTTATCTTCAAAAAAGACCTAATCAGTAAGGAGCAGTGTATCAAACTTGGTCTTAGTATTCTACACCAATACTACCTTCTTGATAAGAAGAATCTTGGCAAAGTGGCTGCTCTAAAGAAATGGAACTTTATACTGTGGAGAAAATTTTATGCTTAATGTTTGTTAATTTTTCTTTTCTTGAAAAAAAAAAAAAAAAAAAAAACTTACAAAAAAAAAAAAAAAACTTACAAAAAAAAAAAAAAAAAAAAAAAAAAAAAAAAAAAAAAAACTTACAAAAACTTACAAAAAAAAAAAAAAACAAAAAAAACAAAAAAAAAAAAAAACTTACAAAAAAAAAAAAAAAATTTTTGTTTTCAGTGTGATTAGACTTTTAGTTTTCCCCTTCCCTTGGATTTTTGCATCTTTTCAGCTCTTAGTCAAAATTTTATAAGTTGGAAAGTTTTAATATAAATGCAAAAATCTGTTCTTATCAGTTTAATATCTGATACGTCCCCTATCTGGGGACCATATATTAAATGGATTTTTGGAACAGGGAGATGGAAAAAGAGCTTGCTCTGTCCACTCCACGCATTGACCTGGTATTGCAGTACCTCCAGGACCGGTGCACCCCTTCTTAACTTGGTGAAAAAGATAGAGAAATAAATAGCAAAACTTTGGAAAAGGGAAAAGAAATGGAGCCGAAGTTTGCAATGTGACGTCGACGACGCTCTTGTGCTTTGTCACCTACTCAGGTGTGTTGTGTGCTGTGTCTTTTGCAGGAGGAACAAAGGCTTCTCACTAATTGATTAATGAGGTGCTAAATGGGCCCGACCCGGAACAAAGGAAAAAAAAAAAAAAGGAAAAATAAAAGTGACCTAATCGGCGGCCTAATTAATTGGAGCTAATTGGATCATGATTAGTCTGGAGCCGTCTACTTGAATCGAAGACACCTGCAGGTTGAGATTTGGCTGCTTCCTCCTCCACTGCTAGCAGTCACAGTCTGAGAAGGTGCGAACGACCGAAGGTAAGCTGTAGCTATCAGCGTGTGCTGGAGCGAGCGTGCTTGTCCCCTCACACCGTCCAGCGGCTGTGTCAAGAGAAAGGAAAAGTGATCTCTGAGCCGTCAGGCAGGCAGGCAGTCGGTCGGTCAGACTGACTTGACAAAAGAGTTGTTGTGGGGAGGGTGTAGCAGCGGGCGGCTGGCAGATGAAGTGCAGACGCCCGCTCGCTCGGCCCCCCTGCTGCTTTGCGGGGGAGGTGCCTGTTGGGGGCGGTCCTATGCAGATTAATCGTCCCCACGCAGAGGACTGTGTGACTTGCAGAGTAGGTTTTTCGCCTCCTGGCGGTGTCTCCTCTCCGTGAGCAGTGCTGAGAGTTCTGAAGGGGGCCCGGTCTGGGCGAGCTATGGTCGGTATCGCTTCTCGGCCTTTTGGCTAAGATCAAGTGTAGTATCTGTTCTTATCAGTTTAATATCTGATACGTCCCCTATCTGGGGACCATATATTAAATGGATTTTTGGAACAGGGAGATGGAAAAAGAGCTTGCTCTGTCCACTCCACGCATTGACCTGGTATTGCAGTACCTCCAGGACCGGTGCACCCCTTCTTAACTTGGTGAAAAAGATAGAGAAATAAATAGCAAAACTTTGGAAAAGGGAAAAGAAATGGAGCCGAAGTTTGCAATGTGACGTCGACGACGCTCTTGTGCTTTGTCACCTACTCAGGTGTGTTGTGTGCTGTGTCTTTTGCAGGAGGAACAAAGGCTTCTCACTAATTGATTAATGAGGTGCTAAATGGGCCCGACCCGGAACAAAGGAAAAAAAAAAAAAAGGAAAAATAAAAGTGACCTAATCGGCGGCCTAATTAATTGGAGCTAATTGGATCATGATTAGTCTGGAGCCGTCTACTTGAATCGAAGACACCTGCAGGTTGAGATTTGGCTGCTTCCTCCTCCACTGCTAGCAGTCACAGTCTGAGAAGGTGCGAACGACCGAAGGTAAGCTGTAGCTATCAGCGTGTGCTGGAGCGAGCGTGCTTGTCCCCTCACACCGTCCAGCGGCTGTGTCAAGAGAAAGGAAAAGTGATCTCTGAGCCGTCAGGCAGGCAGGCAGTCGGTCGGTCAGACTGACTTGACAAAAGAGTTGTTGTGGGGAGGGTGTAGCAGCGGGCGGCTGGCAGATGAAGTGCAGACGCCCGCTCGCTCGGCCCCCCTGCTGCTTTGCGGGGGAGGTGCCTGTTGGGGGCGGTCCTATGCAGATTAATCGTCCCCACGCAGAGGACTGTGTGACTTGCAGAGTAGGTTTTTCGCCTCCTGGCGGTGTCTCCTCTCCGTGAGCAGTGCTGAGAGTTCTGAAGGGGGCCCGGTCTGGGCGAGCTATGGTCGGTATCGCTTCTCGGCCTTTTGGCTAAGATCAAGTGTAGTATCTGTTCTTATCAGTTTAATATCTGATACGTCCCCTATCTGGGGACCATATATTAAATGGATTTTTGGAACAGGGAGATGGAAAAAGAGCTTGCTCTGTCCACTCCACGCATTGACCTGGTATTGCAGTACCTCCAGGACCGGTGCACCCCTTCTTAACTTGGTGAAAAAGATAGAGAAATAAATAGCAAAACTTTGGAAAAGGGAAAAGAAATGGAGCCGAAGTTTGCAATGTGACGTCGACGACGCTCTTGTGCTTTGTCACCTACTCAGGTGTGTTGTGTGCTGTGTCTTTTGCAGGAGGAACAAAGGCTTCTCACTAATTGATTAATGAGGTGCTAAATGGGCCCGACCCGGAACAAAGGAAAAAAAAAAAAAAGGAAAAATAAAAGTGACCTAATCGGCGGCCTAATTAATTGGAGCTAATTGGATCATGATTAGTCTGGAGCCGTCTACTTGAATCGAAGACACCTGCAGGTTGAGATTTGGCTGCTTCCTCCTCCACTGCTAGCAGTCACAGTCTGAGAAGGTGCGAACGACCGAAGGTAAGCTGTAGCTATCAGCGTGTGCTGGAGCGAGCGTGCTTGTCCCCTCACACCGTCCAGCGGCTGTGTCAAGAGAAAGGAAAAGTGATCTCTGAGCCGTCAGGCAGGCAGGCAGTCGGTCGGTCAGACTGACTTGACAAAAGAGTTGTTGTGGGGAGGGTGTAGCAGCGGGCGGCTGGCAGATGAAGTGCAGACGCCCGCTCGCTCGGCCCCCCTGCTGCTTTGCGGGGGAGGTGCCTGTTGGGGGCGGTCCTATGCAGATTAATCGTCCCCACGCAGAGGACTGTGTGACTTGCAGAGTAGGTTTTTCGCCTCCTGGCGGTGTCTCCTCTCCGTGAGCAGTGCTGAGAGTTCTGAAGGGGGCCCGGTCTGGGCGAGCTATGGTCGGTATCGCTTCTCGGCCTTTTGGCTAAGATCAAGTGTAGTATCTGTTCTTATCAGTTTAATATCTGATACGTCCCCTATCTGGGGACCATATATTAAATGGATTTTTGGAACAGGGAGATGGAAAAAGAGCTTGCTCTGTCCACTCCACGCATTGACCTGGTATTGCAGTACCTCCAGGACCGGTGCACCCCTTCTTAACTTGGTGAAAAAGATAGAGAAATAAATAGCAAAACTTTGGAAAAGGGAAAAGAAATGGAGCCGAAGTTTGCAATGTGACGTCGACGACGCTCTTGTGCTTTGTCACCTACTCAGGTGTGTTGTGTGCTGTGTCTTTTGCAGGAGGAACAAAGGCTTCTCACTAATTGATTAATGAGGTGCTAAATGGGCCCGACCCGGAACAAAGGAAAAAAAAAAAAAAGGAAAAATAAAAGTGACCTAATCGGCGGCCTAATTAATTGGAGCTAATTGGATCATGATTAGTCTGGAGCCGTCTACTTGAATCGAAGACACCTGCAGGTTGAGATTTGGCTGCTTCCTCCTCCACTGCTAGCAGTCACAGTCTGAGAAGGTGCGAACGACCGAAGGTAAGCTGTAGCTATCAGCGTGTGCTGGAGCGAGCGTGCTTGTCCCCTCACACCGTCCAGCGGCTGTGTCAAGAGAAAGGAAAAGTGATCTCTGAGCCGTCAGGCAGGCAGGCAGTCGGTCGGTCAGACTGACTTGACAAAAGAGTTGTTGTGGGGAGGGTGTAGCAGCGGGCGGCTGGCAGATGAAGTGCAGACGCCCGCTCGCTCGGCCCCCCTGCTGCTTTGCGGGGGAGGTGCCTGTTGGGGGCGGTCCTATGCAGATTAATCGTCCCCACGCAGAGGACTGTGTGACTTGCAGAGTAGGTTTTTCGCCTCCTGGCGGTGTCTCCTCTCCGTGAGCAGTGCTGAGAGTTCTGAAGGGGGCCCGGTCTGGGCGAGCTATGGTCGGTATCGCTTCTCGGCCTTTTGGCTAAGATCAAGTGTAGTATCTGTTCTTATCAGTTTAATATCTGATACGTCCCCTATCTGGGGACCATATATTAAATGGATTTTTGGAACAGGGAGATGGAAAAAGAGCTTGCTCTGTCCACTCCACGCATTGACCTGGTATTGCAGTACCTCCAGGACCGGTGCACCCCTTCTTAACTTGGTGAAAAAGATAGAGAAATAAATAGCAAAACTTTGGAAAAGGGAAAAGAAATGGAGCCGAAGTTTGCAATGTGACGTCGACGACGCTCTTGTGCTTTGTCACCTACTCAGGTGTGTTGTGTGCTGTGTCTTTTGCAGGAGGAACAAAGGCTTCTCACTAATTGATTAATGAGGTGCTAAATGGGCCCGACCCGGAACAAAGGAAAAAAAAAAAAAAGGAAAAATAAAAGTGACCTAATCGGCGGCCTAATTAATTGGAGCTAATTGGATCATGATTAGTCTGGAGCCGTCTACTTGAATCGAAGACACCTGCAGGTTGAGATTTGGCTGCTTCCTCCTCCACTGCTAGCAGTCACAGTCTGAGAAGGTGCGAACGACCGAAGGTAAGCTGTAGCTATCAGCGTGTGCTGGAGCGAGCGTGCTTGTCCCCTCACACCGTCCAGCGGCTGTGTCAAGAGAAAGGAAAAGTGATCTCTGAGCCGTCAGGCAGGCAGGCAGTCGGTCGGTCAGACTGACTTGACAAAAGAGTTGTTGTGGGGAGGGTGTAGCAGCGGGCGGCTGGCAGATGAAGTGCAGACGCCCGCTCGCTCGGCCCCCCTGCTGCTTTGCGGGGGAGGTGCCTGTTGGGGGCGGTCCTATGCAGATTAATCGTCCCCACGCAGAGGACTGTGTGACTTGCAGAGTAGGTTTTTCGCCTCCTGGCGGTGTCTCCTCTCCGTGAGCAGTGCTGAGAGTTCTGAAGGGGGCCCGGTCTGGGCGAGCTATGGTCGGTATCGCTTCTCGGCCTTTTGGCTAAGATCAAGTGTAGTATCTGTTCTTATCAGTTTAATATCTGATACGTCCCCTATCTGGGGACCATATATTAAATGGATTTTTGGAACAGGGAGATGGAAAAAGAGCTTGCTCTGTCCACTCCACGCATTGACCTGGTATTGCAGTACCTCCAGGACCGGTGCACCCCTTCTTAACTTGGTGAAAAAGATAGAGAAATAAATAGCAAAACTTTGGAAAAGGGAAAAGAAATGGAGCCGAAGTTTGCAATGTGACGTCGACGACGCTCTTGTGCTTTGTCACCTACTCAGGTGTGTTGTGTGCTGTGTCTTTTGCAGGAGGAACAAAGGCTTCTCACTAATTGATTAATGAGGTGCTAAATGGGCCCGACCCGGAACAAAGGAAAAAAAAAAAAAAGGAAAAATAAAAGTGACCTAATCGGCGGCCTAATTAATTGGAGCTAATTGGATCATGATTAGTCTGGAGCCGTCTACTTGAATCGAAGACACCTGCAGGTTGAGATTTGGCTGCTTCCTCCTCCACTGCTAGCAGTCACAGTCTGAGAAGGTGCGAACGACCGAAGGTAAGCTGTAGCTATCAGCGTGTGCTGGAGCGAGCGTGCTTGTCCCCTCACACCGTCCAGCGGCTGTGTCAAGAGAAAGGAAAAGTGATCTCTGAGCCGTCAGGCAGGCAGGCAGTCGGTCGGTCAGACTGACTTGACAAAAGAGTTGTTGTGGGGAGGGTGTAGCAGCGGGCGGCTGGCAGATGAAGTGCAGACGCCCGCTCGCTCGGCCCCCCTGCTGCTTTGCGGGGGAGGTGCCTGTTGGGGGCGGTCCTATGCAGATTAATCGTCCCCACGCAGAGGACTGTGTGACTTGCAGAGTAGGTTTTTCGCCTCCTGGCGGTGTCTCCTCTCCGTGAGCAGTGCTGAGAGTTCTGAAGGGGGCCCGGTCTGGGCGAGCTATGGTCGGTATCGCTTCTCGGCCTTTTGGCTAAGATCAAGTGTAGTATCTGTTCTTATCAGTTTAATATCTGATACGTCCCCTATCTGGGGACCATATATTAAATGGATTTTTGGAACAGGGAGATGGAAAAAGAGCTTGCTCTGTCCACTCCACGCATTGACCTGGTATTGCAGTACCTCCAGGACCGGTGCACCCCTTCTTAACTTGGTGAAAAAGATAGAGAAATAAATAGCAAAACTTTGGAAAAGGGAAAAGAAATGGAGCCGAAGTTTGCAATGTGACGTCGACGACGCTCTTGTGCTTTGTCACCTACTCAGGTGTGTTGTGTGCTGTGTCTTTTGCAGGAGGAACAAAGGCTTCTCACTAATTGATTAATGAGGTGCTAAATGGGCCCGACCCGGAACAAAGGAAAAAAAAAAAAAAGGAAAAATAAAAGTGACCTAATCGGCGGCCTAATTAATTGGAGCTAATTGGATCATGATTAGTCTGGAGCCGTCTACTTGAATCGAAGACACCTGCAGGTTGAGATTTGGCTGCTTCCTCCTCCACTGCTAGCAGTCACAGTCTGAGAAGGTGCGAACGACCGAAGGTAAGCTGTAGCTATCAGCGTGTGCTGGAGCGAGCGTGCTTGTCCCCTCACACCGTCCAGCGGCTGTGTCAAGAGAAAGGAAAAGTGATCTCTGAGCCGTCAGGCAGGCAGGCAGTCGGTCGGTCAGACTGACTTGACAAAAGAGTTGTTGTGGGGAGGGTGTAGCAGCGGGCGGCTGGCAGATGAAGTGCAGACGCCCGCTCGCTCGGCCCCCCTGCTGCTTTGCGGGGGAGGTGCCTGTTGGGGGCGGTCCTATGCAGATTAATCGTCCCCACGCAGAGGACTGTGTGACTTGCAGAGTAGGTTTTTCGCCTCCTGGCGGTGTCTCCTCTCCGTGAGCAGTGCTGAGAGTTCTGAAGGGGGCCCGGTCTGGGCGAGCTATGGTCGGTATCGCTTCTCGGCCTTTTGGCTAAGATCAAGTGTAGTATCTGTTCTTATCAGTTTAATATCTGATACGTCCCCTATCTGGGGACCATATATTAAATGGATTTTTGGAACAGGGAGATGGAAAAAGAGCTTGCTCTGTCCACTCCACGCATTGACCTGGTATTGCAGTACCTCCAGGACCGGTGCACCCCTTCTTAACTTGGTGAAAAAGATAGAGAAATAAATAGCAAAACTTTGGAAAAGGGAAAAGAAATGGAGCCGAAGTTTGCAATGTGACGTCGACGACGCTCTTGTGCTTTGTCACCTACTCAGGTGTGTTGTGTGCTGTGTCTTTTGCAGGAGGAACAAAGGCTTCTCACTAATTGATTAATGAGGTGCTAAATGGGCCCGACCCGGAACAAAGGAAAAAAAAAAAAAAGGAAAAATAAAAGTGACCTAATCGGCGGCCTAATTAATTGGAGCTAATTGGATCATGATTAGTCTGGAGCCGTCTACTTGAATCGAAGACACCTGCAGGTTGAGATTTGGCTGCTTCCTCCTCCACTGCTAGCAGTCACAGTCTGAGAAGGTGCGAACGACCGAAGGTAAGCTGTAGCTATCAGCGTGTGCTGGAGCGAGCGTGCTTGTCCCCTCACACCGTCCAGCGGCTGTGTCAAGAGAAAGGAAAAGTGATCTCTGAGCCGTCAGGCAGGCAGGCAGTCGGTCGGTCAGACTGACTTGACAAAAGAGTTGTTGTGGGGAGGGTGTAGCAGCGGGCGGCTGGCAGATGAAGTGCAGACGCCCGCTCGCTCGGCCCCCCTGCTGCTTTGCGGGGGAGGTGCCTGTTGGGGGCGGTCCTATGCAGATTAATCGTCCCCACGCAGAGGACTGTGTGACTTGCAGAGTAGGTTTTTCGCCTCCTGGCGGTGTCTCCTCTCCGTGAGCAGTGCTGAGAGTTCTGAAGGGGGCCCGGTCTGGGCGAGCTATGGTCGGTATCGCTTCTCGGCCTTTTGGCTAAGATCAAGTGTAGTATCTGTTCTTATCAGTTTAATATCTGATACGTCCCCTATCTGGGGACCATATATTAAATGGATTTTTGGAACAGGGAGATGGAAAAAGAGCTTGCTCTGTCCACTCCACGCATTGACCTGGTATTGCAGTACCTCCAGGACCGGTGCACCCCTTCTTAACTTGGTGAAAAAGATAGAGAAATAAATAGCAAAACTTTGGAAAAGGGAAAAGAAATGGAGCCGAAGTTTGCAATGTGACGTCGACGACGCTCTTGTGCTTTGTCACCTACTCAGGTGTGTTGTGTGCTGTGTCTTTTGCAGGAGGAACAAAGGCTTCTCACTAATTGATTAATGAGGTGCTAAATGGGCCCGACCCGGAACAAAGGAAAAAAAAAAAAAAGGAAAAATAAAAGTGACCTAATCGGCGGCCTAATTAATTGGAGCTAATTGGATCATGATTAGTCTGGAGCCGTCTACTTGAATCGAAGACACCTGCAGGTTGAGATTTGGCTGCTTCCTCCTCCACTGCTAGCAGTCACAGTCTGAGAAGGTGCGAACGACCGAAGGTAAGCTGTAGCTATCAGCGTGTGCTGGAGCGAGCGTGCTTGTCCCCTCACACCGTCCAGCGGCTGTGTCAAGAGAAAGGAAAAGTGATCTCTGAGCCGTCAGGCAGGCAGGCAGTCGGTCGGTCAGACTGACTTGACAAAAGAGTTGTTGTGGGGAGGGTGTAGCAGCGGGCGGCTGGCAGATGAAGTGCAGACGCCCGCTCGCTCGGCCCCCCTGCTGCTTTGCGGGGGAGGTGCCTGTTGGGGGCGGTCCTATGCAGATTAATCGTCCCCACGCAGAGGACTGTGTGACTTGCAGAGTAGGTTTTTCGCCTCCTGGCGGTGTCTCCTCTCCGTGAGCAGTGCTGAGAGTTCTGAAGGGGGCCCGGTCTGGGCGAGCTATGGTCGGTATCGCTTCTCGGCCTTTTGGCTAAGATCAAGTGTAGTATCTGTTCTTATCAGTTTAATATCTGATACGTCCCCTATCTGGGGACCATATATTAAATGGATTTTTGGAACAGGGAGATGGAAAAAGAGCTTGCTCTGTCCACTCCACGCATTGACCTGGTATTGCAGTACCTCCAGGACCGGTGCACCCCTTCTTAACTTGGTGAAAAAGATAGAGAAATAAATAGCAAAACTTTGGAAAAGGGAAAAGAAATGGAGCCGAAGTTTGCAATGTGACGTCGACGACGCTCTTGTGCTTTGTCACCTACTCAGGTGTGTTGTGTGCTGTGTCTTTTGCAGGAGGAACAAAGGCTTCTCACTAATTGATTAATGAGGTGCTAAATGGGCCCGACCCGGAACAAAGGAAAAAAAAAAAAAAGGAAAAATAAAAGTGACCTAATCGGCGGCCTAATTAATTGGAGCTAATTGGATCATGATTAGTCTGGAGCCGTCTACTTGAATCGAAGACACCTGCAGGTTGAGATTTGGCTGCTTCCTCCTCCACTGCTAGCAGTCACAGTCTGAGAAGGTGCGAACGACCGAAGGTAAGCTGTAGCTATCAGCGTGTGCTGGAGCGAGCGTGCTTGTCCCCTCACACCGTCCAGCGGCTGTGTCAAGAGAAAGGAAAAGTGATCTCTGAGCCGTCAGGCAGGCAGGCAGTCGGTCGGTCAGACTGACTTGACAAAAGAGTTGTTGTGGGGAGGGTGTAGCAGCGGGCGGCTGGCAGATGAAGTGCAGACGCCCGCTCGCTCGGCCCCCCTGCTGCTTTGCGGGGGAGGTGCCTGTTGGGGGCGGTCCTATGCAGATTAATCGTCCCCACGCAGAGGACTGTGTGACTTGCAGAGTAGGTTTTTCGCCTCCTGGCGGTGTCTCCTCTCCGTGAGCAGTGCTGAGAGTTCTGAAGGGGGCCCGGTCTGGGCGAGCTATGGTCGGTATCGCTTCTCGGCCTTTTGGCTAAGATCAAGTGTAGTATCTGTTCTTATCAGTTTAATATCTGATACGTCCCCTATCTGGGGACCATATATTAAATGGATTTTTGGAACAGGGAGATGGAAAAAGAGCTTGCTCTGTCCACTCCACGCATTGACCTGGTATTGCAGTACCTCCAGGACCGGTGCACCCCTTCTTAACTTGGTGAAAAAGATAGAGAAATAAATAGCAAAACTTTGGAAAAGGGAAAAGAAATGGAGCCGAAGTTTGCAATGTGACGTCGACGACGCTCTTGTGCTTTGTCACCTACTCAGGTGTGTTGTGTGCTGTGTCTTTTGCAGGAGGAACAAAGGCTTCTCACTAATTGATTAATGAGGTGCTAAATGGGCCCGACCCGGAACAAAGGAAAAAAAAAAAAAAGGAAAAATAAAAGTGACCTAATCGGCGGCCTAATTAATTGGAGCTAATTGGATCATGATTAGTCTGGAGCCGTCTACTTGAATCGAAGACACCTGCAGGTTGAGATTTGGCTGCTTCCTCCTCCACTGCTAGCAGTCACAGTCTGAGAAGGTGCGAACGACCGAAGGTAAGCTGTAGCTATCAGCGTGTGCTGGAGCGAGCGTGCTTGTCCCCTCACACCGTCCAGCGGCTGTGTCAAGAGAAAGGAAAAGTGATCTCTGAGCCGTCAGGCAGGCAGGCAGTCGGTCGGTCAGACTGACTTGACAAAAGAGTTGTTGTGGGGAGGGTGTAGCAGCGGGCGGCTGGCAGATGAAGTGCAGACGCCCGCTCGCTCGGCCCCCCTGCTGCTTTGCGGGGGAGGTGCCTGTTGGGGGCGGTCCTATGCAGATTAATCGTCCCCACGCAGAGGACTGTGTGACTTGCAGAGTAGGTTTTTCGCCTCCTGGCGGTGTCTCCTCTCCGTGAGCAGTGCTGAGAGTTCTGAAGGGGGCCCGGTCTGGGCGAGCTATGGTCGGTATCGCTTCTCGGCCTTTTGGCTAAGATCAAGTGTAGTATCTGTTCTTATCAGTTTAATATCTGATACGTCCCCTATCTGGGGACCATATATTAAATGGATTTTTGGAACAGGGAGATGGAAAAAGAGCTTGCTCTGTCCACTCCACGCATTGACCTGGTATTGCAGTACCTCCAGGACCGGTGCACCCCTTCTTAACTTGGTGAAAAAGATAGAGAAATAAATAGCAAAACTTTGGAAAAGGGAAAAGAAATGGAGCCGAAGTTTGCAATGTGACGTCGACGACGCTCTTGTGCTTTGTCACCTACTCAGGTGTGTTGTGTGCTGTGTCTTTTGCAGGAGGAACAAAGGCTTCTCACTAATTGATTAATGAGGTGCTAAATGGGCCCGACCCGGAACAAAGGAAAAAAAAAAAAAAGGAAAAATAAAAGTGACCTAATCGGCGGCCTAATTAATTGGAGCTAATTGGATCATGATTAGTCTGGAGCCGTCTACTTGAATCGAAGACACCTGCAGGTTGAGATTTGGCTGCTTCCTCCTCCACTGCTAGCAGTCACAGTCTGAGAAGGTGCGAACGACCGAAGGTAAGCTGTAGCTATCAGCGTGTGCTGGAGCGAGCGTGCTTGTCCCCTCACACCGTCCAGCGGCTGTGTCAAGAGAAAGGAAAAGTGATCTCTGAGCCGTCAGGCAGGCAGGCAGTCGGTCGGTCAGACTGACTTGACAAAAGAGTTGTTGTGGGGAGGGTGTAGCAGCGGGCGGCTGGCAGATGAAGTGCAGACGCCCGCTCGCTCGGCCCCCCTGCTGCTTTGCGGGGGAGGTGCCTGTTGGGGGCGGTCCTATGCAGATTAATCGTCCCCACGCAGAGGACTGTGTGACTTGCAGAGTAGGTTTTTCGCCTCCTGGCGGTGTCTCCTCTCCGTGAGCAGTGCTGAGAGTTCTGAAGGGGGCCCGGTCTGGGCGAGCTATGGTCGGTATCGCTTCTCGGCCTTTTGGCTAAGATCAAGTGTAGTATCTGTTCTTATCAGTTTAATATCTGATACGTCCCCTATCTGGGGACCATATATTAAATGGATTTTTGGAACAGGGAGATGGAAAAAGAGCTTGCTCTGTCCACTCCACGCATTGACCTGGTATTGCAGTACCTCCAGGACCGGTGCACCCCTTCTTAACTTGGTGAAAAAGATAGAGAAATAAATAGCAAAACTTTGGAAAAGGGAAAAGAAATGGAGCCGAAGTTTGCAATGTGACGTCGACGACGCTCTTGTGCTTTGTCACCTACTCAGGTGTGTTGTGTGCTGTGTCTTTTGCAGGAGGAACAAAGGCTTCTCACTAATTGATTAATGAGGTGCTAAATGGGCCCGACCCGGAACAAAGGAAAAAAAAAAAAAAGGAAAAATAAAAGTGACCTAATCGGCGGCCTAATTAATTGGAGCTAATTGGATCATGATTAGTCTGGAGCCGTCTACTTGAATCGAAGACACCTGCAGGTTGAGATTTGGCTGCTTCCTCCTCCACTGCTAGCAGTCACAGTCTGAGAAGGTGCGAACGACCGAAGGTAAGCTGTAGCTATCAGCGTGTGCTGGAGCGAGCGTGCTTGTCCCCTCACACCGTCCAGCGGCTGTGTCAAGAGAAAGGAAAAGTGATCTCTGAGCCGTCAGGCAGGCAGGCAGTCGGTCGGTCAGACTGACTTGACAAAAGAGTTGTTGTGGGGAGGGTGTAGCAGCGGGCGGCTGGCAGATGAAGTGCAGACGCCCGCTCGCTCGGCCCCCCTGCTGCTTTGCGGGGGAGGTGCCTGTTGGGGGCGGTCCTATGCAGATTAATCGTCCCCACGCAGAGGACTGTGTGACTTGCAGAGTAGGTTTTTCGCCTCCTGGCGGTGTCTCCTCTCCGTGAGCAGTGCTGAGAGTTCTGAAGGGGGCCCGGTCTGGGCGAGCTATGGTCGGTATCGCTTCTCGGCCTTTTGGCTAAGATCAAGTGTAGTATCTGTTCTTATCAGTTTAATATCTGATACGTCCCCTATCTGGGGACCATATATTAAATGGATTTTTGGAACAGGGAGATGGAAAAAGAGCTTGCTCTGTCCACTCCACGCATTGACCTGGTATTGCAGTACCTCCAGGACCGGTGCACCCCTTCTTAACTTGGTGAAAAAGATAGAGAAATAAATAGCAAAACTTTGGAAAAGGGAAAAGAAATGGAGCCGAAGTTTGCAATGTGACGTCGACGACGCTCTTGTGCTTTGTCACCTACTCAGGTGTGTTGTGTGCTGTGTCTTTTGCAGGAGGAACAAAGGCTTCTCACTAATTGATTAATGAGGTGCTAAATGGGCCCGACCCGGAACAAAGGAAAAAAAAAAAAAAGGAAAAATAAAAGTGACCTAATCGGCGGCCTAATTAATTGGAGCTAATTGGATCATGATTAGTCTGGAGCCGTCTACTTGAATCGAAGACACCTGCAGGTTGAGATTTGGCTGCTTCCTCCTCCACTGCTAGCAGTCACAGTCTGAGAAGGTGCGAACGACCGAAGGTAAGCTGTAGCTATCAGCGTGTGCTGGAGCGAGCGTGCTTGTCCCCTCACACCGTCCAGCGGCTGTGTCAAGAGAAAGGAAAAGTGATCTCTGAGCCGTCAGGCAGGCAGGCAGTCGGTCGGTCAGACTGACTTGACAAAAGAGTTGTTGTGGGGAGGGTGTAGCAGCGGGCGGCTGGCAGATGAAGTGCAGACGCCCGCTCGCTCGGCCCCCCTGCTGCTTTGCGGGGGAGGTGCCTGTTGGGGGCGGTCCTATGCAGATTAATCGTCCCCACGCAGAGGACTGTGTGACTTGCAGAGTAGGTTTTTCGCCTCCTGGCGGTGTCTCCTCTCCGTGAGCAGTGCTGAGAGTTCTGAAGGGGGCCCGGTCTGGGCGAGCTATGGTCGGTATCGCTTCTCGGCCTTTTGGCTAAGATCAAGTGTAGTATCTGTTCTTATCAGTTTAATATCTGATACGTCCCCTATCTGGGGACCATATATTAAATGGATTTTTGGAACAGGGAGATGGAAAAAGAGCTTGCTCTGTCCACTCCACGCATTGACCTGGTATTGCAGTACCTCCAGGACCGGTGCACCCCTTCTTAACTTGGTGAAAAAGATAGAGAAATAAATAGCAAAACTTTGGAAAAGGGAAAAGAAATGGAGCCGAAGTTTGCAATGTGACGTCGACGACGCTCTTGTGCTTTGTCACCTACTCAGGTGTGTTGTGTGCTGTGTCTTTTGCAGGAGGAACAAAGGCTTCTCACTAATTGATTAATGAGGTGCTAAATGGGCCCGACCCGGAACAAAGGAAAAAAAAAAAAAAGGAAAAATAAAAGTGACCTAATCGGCGGCCTAATTAATTGGAGCTAATTGGATCATGATTAGTCTGGAGCCGTCTACTTGAATCGAAGACACCTGCAGGTTGAGATTTGGCTGCTTCCTCCTCCACTGCTAGCAGTCACAGTCTGAGAAGGTGCGAACGACCGAAGGTAAGCTGTAGCTATCAGCGTGTGCTGGAGCGAGCGTGCTTGTCCCCTCACACCGTCCAGCGGCTGTGTCAAGAGAAAGGAAAAGTGATCTCTGAGCCGTCAGGCAGGCAGGCAGTCGGTCGGTCAGACTGACTTGACAAAAGAGTTGTTGTGGGGAGGGTGTAGCAGCGGGCGGCTGGCAGATGAAGTGCAGACGCCCGCTCGCTCGGCCCCCCTGCTGCTTTGCGGGGGAGGTGCCTGTTGGGGGCGGTCCTATGCAGATTAATCGTCCCCACGCAGAGGACTGTGTGACTTGCAGAGTAGGTTTTTCGCCTCCTGGCGGTGTCTCCTCTCCGTGAGCAGTGCTGAGAGTTCTGAAGGGGGCCCGGTCTGGGCGAGCTATGGTCGGTATCGCTTCTCGGCCTTTTGGCTAAGATCAAGTGTAGTATCTGTTCTTATCAGTTTAATATCTGATACGTCCCCTATCTGGGGACCATATATTAAATGGATTTTTGGAACAGGGAGATGGAAAAAGAGCTTGCTCTGTCCACTCCACGCATTGACCTGGTATTGCAGTACCTCCAGGACCGGTGCACCCCTTCTTAACTTGGTGAAAAAGATAGAGAAATAAATAGCAAAACTTTGGAAAAGGGAAAAGAAATGGAGCCGAAGTTTGCAATGTGACGTCGACGACGCTCTTGTGCTTTGTCACCTACTCAGGTGTGTTGTGTGCTGTGTCTTTTGCAGGAGGAACAAAGGCTTCTCACTAATTGATTAATGAGGTGCTAAATGGGCCCGACCCGGAACAAAGGAAAAAAAAAAAAAAGGAAAAATAAAAGTGACCTAATCGGCGGCCTAATTAATTGGAGCTAATTGGATCATGATTAGTCTGGAGCCGTCTACTTGAATCGAAGACACCTGCAGGTTGAGATTTGGCTGCTTCCTCCTCCACTGCTAGCAGTCACAGTCTGAGAAGGTGCGAACGACCGAAGGTAAGCTGTAGCTATCAGCGTGTGCTGGAGCGAGCGTGCTTGTCCCCTCACACCGTCCAGCGGCTGTGTCAAGAGAAAGGAAAAGTGATCTCTGAGCCGTCAGGCAGGCAGGCAGTCGGTCGGTCAGACTGACTTGACAAAAGAGTTGTTGTGGGGAGGGTGTAGCAGCGGGCGGCTGGCAGATGAAGTGCAGACGCCCGCTCGCTCGGCCCCCCTGCTGCTTTGCGGGGGAGGTGCCTGTTGGGGGCGGTCCTATGCAGATTAATCGTCCCCACGCAGAGGACTGTGTGACTTGCAGAGTAGGTTTTTCGCCTCCTGGCGGTGTCTCCTCTCCGTGAGCAGTGCTGAGAGTTCTGAAGGGGGCCCGGTCTGGGCGAGCTATGGTCGGTATCGCTTCTCGGCCTTTTGGCTAAGATCAAGTGTAGTATCTGTTCTTATCAGTTTAATATCTGATACGTCCCCTATCTGGGGACCATATATTAAATGGATTTTTGGAACAGGGAGATGGAAAAAGAGCTTGCTCTGTCCACTCCACGCATTGACCTGGTATTGCAGTACCTCCAGGACCGGTGCACCCCTTCTTAACTTGGTGAAAAAGATAGAGAAATAAATAGCAAAACTTTGGAAAAGGGAAAAGAAATGGAGCCGAAGTTTGCAATGTGACGTCGACGACGCTCTTGTGCTTTGTCACCTACTCAGGTGTGTTGTGTGCTGTGTCTTTTGCAGGAGGAACAAAGGCTTCTCACTAATTGATTAATGAGGTGCTAAATGGGCCCGACCCGGAACAAAGGAAAAAAAAAAAAAAGGAAAAATAAAAGTGACCTAATCGGCGGCCTAATTAATTGGAGCTAATTGGATCATGATTAGTCTGGAGCCGTCTACTTGAATCGAAGACACCTGCAGGTTGAGATTTGGCTGCTTCCTCCTCCACTGCTAGCAGTCACAGTCTGAGAAGGTGCGAACGACCGAAGGTAAGCTGTAGCTATCAGCGTGTGCTGGAGCGAGCGTGCTTGTCCCCTCACACCGTCCAGCGGCTGTGTCAAGAGAAAGGAAAAGTGATCTCTGAGCCGTCAGGCAGGCAGGCAGTCGGTCGGTCAGACTGACTTGACAAAAGAGTTGTTGTGGGGAGGGTGTAGCAGCGGGCGGCTGGCAGATGAAGTGCAGACGCCCGCTCGCTCGGCCCCCCTGCTGCTTTGCGGGGGAGGTGCCTGTTGGGGGCGGTCCTATGCAGATTAATCGTCCCCACGCAGAGGACTGTGTGACTTGCAGAGTAGGTTTTTCGCCTCCTGGCGGTGTCTCCTCTCCGTGAGCAGTGCTGAGAGTTCTGAAGGGGGCCCGGTCTGGGCGAGCTATGGTCGGTATCGCTTCTCGGCCTTTTGGCTAAGATCAAGTGTAGTATCTGTTCTTATCAGTTTAATATCTGATACGTCCCCTATCTGGGGACCATATATTAAATGGATTTTTGGAACAGGGAGATGGAAAAAGAGCTTGCTCTGTCCACTCCACGCATTGACCTGGTATTGCAGTACCTCCAGGACCGGTGCACCCCTTCTTAACTTGGTGAAAAAGATAGAGAAATAAATAGCAAAACTTTGGAAAAGGGAAAAGAAATGGAGCCGAAGTTTGCAATGTGACGTCGACGACGCTCTTGTGCTTTGTCACCTACTCAGGTGTGTTGTGTGCTGTGTCTTTTGCAGGAGGAACAAAGGCTTCTCACTAATTGATTAATGAGGTGCTAAATGGGCCCGACCCGGAACAAAGGAAAAAAAAAAAAAAGGAAAAATAAAAGTGACCTAATCGGCGGCCTAATTAATTGGAGCTAATTGGATCATGATTAGTCTGGAGCCGTCTACTTGAATCGAAGACACCTGCAGGTTGAGATTTGGCTGCTTCCTCCTCCACTGCTAGCAGTCACAGTCTGAGAAGGTGCGAACGACCGAAGGTAAGCTGTAGCTATCAGCGTGTGCTGGAGCGAGCGTGCTTGTCCCCTCACACCGTCCAGCGGCTGTGTCAAGAGAAAGGAAAAGTGATCTCTGAGCCGTCAGGCAGGCAGGCAGTCGGTCGGTCAGACTGACTTGACAAAAGAGTTGTTGTGGGGAGGGTGTAGCAGCGGGCGGCTGGCAGATGAAGTGCAGACGCCCGCTCGCTCGGCCCCCCTGCTGCTTTGCGGGGGAGGTGCCTGTTGGGGGCGGTCCTATGCAGATTAATCGTCCCCACGCAGAGGACTGTGTGACTTGCAGAGTAGGTTTTTCGCCTCCTGGCGGTGTCTCCTCTCCGTGAGCAGTGCTGAGAGTTCTGAAGGGGGCCCGGTCTGGGCGAGCTATGGTCGGTATCGCTTCTCGGCCTTTTGGCTAAGATCAAGTGTAGTATCTGTTCTTATCAGTTTAATATCTGATACGTCCCCTATCTGGGGACCATATATTAAATGGATTTTTGGAACAGGGAGATGGAAAAAGAGCTTGCTCTGTCCACTCCACGCATTGACCTGGTATTGCAGTACCTCCAGGACCGGTGCACCCCTTCTTAACTTGGTGAAAAAGATAGAGAAATAAATAGCAAAACTTTGGAAAAGGGAAAAGAAATGGAGCCGAAGTTTGCAATGTGACGTCGACGACGCTCTTGTGCTTTGTCACCTACTCAGGTGTGTTGTGTGCTGTGTCTTTTGCAGGAGGAACAAAGGCTTCTCACTAATTGATTAATGAGGTGCTAAATGGGCCCGACCCGGAACAAAGGAAAAAAAAAAAAAAGGAAAAATAAAAGTGACCTAATCGGCGGCCTAATTAATTGGAGCTAATTGGATCATGATTAGTCTGGAGCCGTCTACTTGAATCGAAGACACCTGCAGGTTGAGATTTGGCTGCTTCCTCCTCCACTGCTAGCAGTCACAGTCTGAGAAGGTGCGAACGACCGAAGGTAAGCTGTAGCTATCAGCGTGTGCTGGAGCGAGCGTGCTTGTCCCCTCACACCGTCCAGCGGCTGTGTCAAGAGAAAGGAAAAGTGATCTCTGAGCCGTCAGGCAGGCAGGCAGTCGGTCGGTCAGACTGACTTGACAAAAGAGTTGTTGTGGGGAGGGTGTAGCAGCGGGCGGCTGGCAGATGAAGTGCAGACGCCCGCTCGCTCGGCCCCCCTGCTGCTTTGCGGGGGAGGTGCCTGTTGGGGGCGGTCCTATGCAGATTAATCGTCCCCACGCAGAGGACTGTGTGACTTGCAGAGTAGGTTTTTCGCCTCCTGGCGGTGTCTCCTCTCCGTGAGCAGTGCTGAGAGTTCTGAAGGGGGCCCGGTCTGGGCGAGCTATGGTCGGTATCGCTTCTCGGCCTTTTGGCTAAGATCAAGTGTAGTATCTGTTCTTATCAGTTTAATATCTGATACGTCCCCTATCTGGGGACCATATATTAAATGGATTTTTGGAACAGGGAGATGGAAAAAGAGCTTGCTCTGTCCACTCCACGCATTGACCTGGTATTGCAGTACCTCCAGGACCGGTGCACCCCTTCTTAACTTGGTGAAAAAGATAGAGAAATAAATAGCAAAACTTTGGAAAAGGGAAAAGAAATGGAGCCGAAGTTTGCAATGTGACGTCGACGACGCTCTTGTGCTTTGTCACCTACTCAGGTGTGTTGTGTGCTGTGTCTTTTGCAGGAGGAACAAAGGCTTCTCACTAATTGATTAATGAGGTGCTAAATGGGCCCGACCCGGAACAAAGGAAAAAAAAAAAAAAGGAAAAATAAAAGTGACCTAATCGGCGGCCTAATTAATTGGAGCTAATTGGATCATGATTAGTCTGGAGCCGTCTACTTGAATCGAAGACACCTGCAGGTTGAGATTTGGCTGCTTCCTCCTCCACTGCTAGCAGTCACAGTCTGAGAAGGTGCGAACGACCGAAGGTAAGCTGTAGCTATCAGCGTGTGCTGGAGCGAGCGTGCTTGTCCCCTCACACCGTCCAGCGGCTGTGTCAAGAGAAAGGAAAAGTGATCTCTGAGCCGTCAGGCAGGCAGGCAGTCGGTCGGTCAGACTGACTTGACAAAAGAGTTGTTGTGGGGAGGGTGTAGCAGCGGGCGGCTGGCAGATGAAGTGCAGACGCCCGCTCGCTCGGCCCCCCTGCTGCTTTGCGGGGGAGGTGCCTGTTGGGGGCGGTCCTATGCAGATTAATCGTCCCCACGCAGAGGACTGTGTGACTTGCAGAGTAGGTTTTTCGCCTCCTGGCGGTGTCTCCTCTCCGTGAGCAGTGCTGAGAGTTCTGAAGGGGGCCCGGTCTGGGCGAGCTATGGTCGGTATCGCTTCTCGGCCTTTTGGCTAAGATCAAGTGTAGTATCTGTTCTTATCAGTTTAATATCTGATACGTCCCCTATCTGGGGACCATATATTAAATGGATTTTTGGAACAGGGAGATGGAAAAAGAGCTTGCTCTGTCCACTCCACGCATTGACCTGGTATTGCAGTACCTCCAGGACCGGTGCACCCCTTCTTAACTTGGTGAAAAAGATAGAGAAATAAATAGCAAAACTTTGGAAAAGGGAAAAGAAATGGAGCCGAAGTTTGCAATGTGACGTCGACGACGCTCTTGTGCTTTGTCACCTACTCAGGTGTGTTGTGTGCTGTGTCTTTTGCAGGAGGAACAAAGGCTTCTCACTAATTGATTAATGAGGTGCTAAATGGGCCCGACCCGGAACAAAGGAAAAAAAAAAAAAAGGAAAAATAAAAGTGACCTAATCGGCGGCCTAATTAATTGGAGCTAATTGGATCATGATTAGTCTGGAGCCGTCTACTTGAATCGAAGACACCTGCAGGTTGAGATTTGGCTGCTTCCTCCTCCACTGCTAGCAGTCACAGTCTGAGAAGGTGCGAACGACCGAAGGTAAGCTGTAGCTATCAGCGTGTGCTGGAGCGAGCGTGCTTGTCCCCTCACACCGTCCAGCGGCTGTGTCAAGAGAAAGGAAAAGTGATCTCTGAGCCGTCAGGCAGGCAGGCAGTCGGTCGGTCAGACTGACTTGACAAAAGAGTTGTTGTGGGGAGGGTGTAGCAGCGGGCGGCTGGCAGATGAAGTGCAGACGCCCGCTCGCTCGGCCCCCCTGCTGCTTTGCGGGGGAGGTGCCTGTTGGGGGCGGTCCTATGCAGATTAATCGTCCCCACGCAGAGGACTGTGTGACTTGCAGAGTAGGTTTTTCGCCTCCTGGCGGTGTCTCCTCTCCGTGAGCAGTGCTGAGAGTTCTGAAGGGGGCCCGGTCTGGGCGAGCTATGGTCGGTATCGCTTCTCGGCCTTTTGGCTAAGATCAAGTGTAGTATCTGTTCTTATCAGTTTAATATCTGATACGTCCCCTATCTGGGGACCATATATTAAATGGATTTTTGGAACAGGGAGATGGAAAAAGAGCTTGCTCTGTCCACTCCACGCATTGACCTGGTATTGCAGTACCTCCAGGACCGGTGCACCCCTTCTTAACTTGGTGAAAAAGATAGAGAAATAAATAGCAAAACTTTGGAAAAGGGAAAAGAAATGGAGCCGAAGTTTGCAATGTGACGTCGACGACGCTCTTGTGCTTTGTCACCTACTCAGGTGTGTTGTGTGCTGTGTCTTTTGCAGGAGGAACAAAGGCTTCTCACTAATTGATTAATGAGGTGCTAAATGGGCCCGACCCGGAACAAAGGAAAAAAAAAAAAAAGGAAAAATAAAAGTGACCTAATCGGCGGCCTAATTAATTGGAGCTAATTGGATCATGATTAGTCTGGAGCCGTCTACTTGAATCGAAGACACCTGCAGGTTGAGATTTGGCTGCTTCCTCCTCCACTGCTAGCAGTCACAGTCTGAGAAGGTGCGAACGACCGAAGGTAAGCTGTAGCTATCAGCGTGTGCTGGAGCGAGCGTGCTTGTCCCCTCACACCGTCCAGCGGCTGTGTCAAGAGAAAGGAAAAGTGATCTCTGAGCCGTCAGGCAGGCAGGCAGTCGGTCGGTCAGACTGACTTGACAAAAGAGTTGTTGTGGGGAGGGTGTAGCAGCGGGCGGCTGGCAGATGAAGTGCAGACGCCCGCTCGCTCGGCCCCCCTGCTGCTTTGCGGGGGAGGTGCCTGTTGGGGGCGGTCCTATGCAGATTAATCGTCCCCACGCAGAGGACTGTGTGACTTGCAGAGTAGGTTTTTCGCCTCCTGGCGGTGTCTCCTCTCCGTGAGCAGTGCTGAGAGTTCTGAAGGGGGCCCGGTCTGGGCGAGCTATGGTCGGTATCGCTTCTCGGCCTTTTGGCTAAGATCAAGTGTAGTATCTGTTCTTATCAGTTTAATATCTGATACGTCCCCTATCTGGGGACCATATATTAAATGGATTTTTGGAACAGGGAGATGGAAAAAGAGCTTGCTCTGTCCACTCCACGCATTGACCTGGTATTGCAGTACCTCCAGGACCGGTGCACCCCTTCTTAACTTGGTGAAAAAGATAGAGAAATAAATAGCAAAACTTTGGAAAAGGGAAAAGAAATGGAGCCGAAGTTTGCAATGTGACGTCGACGACGCTCTTGTGCTTTGTCACCTACTCAGGTGTGTTGTGTGCTGTGTCTTTTGCAGGAGGAACAAAGGCTTCTCACTAATTGATTAATGAGGTGCTAAATGGGCCCGACCCGGAACAAAGGAAAAAAAAAAAAAAGGAAAAATAAAAGTGACCTAATCGGCGGCCTAATTAATTGGAGCTAATTGGATCATGATTAGTCTGGAGCCGTCTACTTGAATCGAAGACACCTGCAGGTTGAGATTTGGCTGCTTCCTCCTCCACTGCTAGCAGTCACAGTCTGAGAAGGTGCGAACGACCGAAGGTAAGCTGTAGCTATCAGCGTGTGCTGGAGCGAGCGTGCTTGTCCCCTCACACCGTCCAGCGGCTGTGTCAAGAGAAAGGAAAAGTGATCTCTGAGCCGTCAGGCAGGCAGGCAGTCGGTCGGTCAGACTGACTTGACAAAAGAGTTGTTGTGGGGAGGGTGTAGCAGCGGGCGGCTGGCAGATGAAGTGCAGACGCCCGCTCGCTCGGCCCCCCTGCTGCTTTGCGGGGGAGGTGCCTGTTGGGGGCGGTCCTATGCAGATTAATCGTCCCCACGCAGAGGACTGTGTGACTTGCAGAGTAGGTTTTTCGCCTCCTGGCGGTGTCTCCTCTCCGTGAGCAGTGCTGAGAGTTCTGAAGGGGGCCCGGTCTGGGCGAGCTATGGTCGGTATCGCTTCTCGGCCTTTTGGCTAAGATCAAGTGTAGTATCTGTTCTTATCAGTTTAATATCTGATACGTCCCCTATCTGGGGACCATATATTAAATGGATTTTTGGAACAGGGAGATGGAAAAAGAGCTTGCTCTGTCCACTCCACGCATTGACCTGGTATTGCAGTACCTCCAGGACCGGTGCACCCCTTCTTAACTTGGTGAAAAAGATAGAGAAATAAATAGCAAAACTTTGGAAAAGGGAAAAGAAATGGAGCCGAAGTTTGCAATGTGACGTCGACGACGCTCTTGTGCTTTGTCACCTACTCAGGTGTGTTGTGTGCTGTGTCTTTTGCAGGAGGAACAAAGGCTTCTCACTAATTGATTAATGAGGTGCTAAATGGGCCCGACCCGGAACAAAGGAAAAAAAAAAAAAGGAAAAATAAAAGTGACCTAATCGGCGGCCTAATTAATTGGAGCTAATTGGATCATGATTAGTCTGGAGCCGTCTACTTGAATCGAAGACACCTGCAGGTTGAGATTTGGCTGCTTCCTCCTCCACTGCTAGCAGTCACAGTCTGAGAAGGTGCGAACGACCGAAGGTAAGCTGTAGCTATCAGCGTGTGCTGGAGCGAGCGTGCTTGTCCCCTCACACCGTCCAGCGGCTGTGTCAAGAGAAAGGAAAAGTGATCTCTGAGCCGTCAGGCAGGCAGGCAGTCGGTCGGTCAGACTGACTTGACAAAAGAGTTGTTGTGGGGAGGGTGTAGCAGCGGGCGGCTGGCAGATGAAGTGCAGACGCCCGCTCGCTCGGCCCCCCTGCTGCTTTGCGGGGGAGGTGCCTGTTGGGGGCGGTCCTATGCAGATTAATCGTCCCCACGCAGAGGACTGTGTGACTTGCAGAGTAGGTTTTTCGCCTCCTGGCGGTGTCTCCTCTCCGTGAGCAGTGCTGAGAGTTCTGAAGGGGGCCCGGTCTGGGCGAGCTATGGTCGGTATCGCTTCTCGGCCTTTTGGCTAAGATCAAGTGTAGTATCTGTTCTTATCAGTTTAATATCTGATACGTCCCCTATCTGGGGACCATATATTAAATGGATTTTTGGAACAGGGAGATGGAAAAAGAGCTTGCTCTGTCCACTCCACGCATTGACCTGGTATTGCAGTACCTCCAGGACCGGTGCACCCCTTCTTAACTTGGTGAAAAAGATAGAGAAATAAATAGCAAAACTTTGGAAAAGGGAAAAGAAATGGAGCCGAAGTTTGCAATGTGACGTCGACGACGCTCTTGTGCTTTGTCACCTACTCAGGTGTGTTGTGTGCTGTGTCTTTTGCAGGAGGAACAAAGGCTTCTCACTAATTGATTAATGAGGTGCTAAATGGGCCCGACCCGGAACAAAGGAAAAAAAAAAAAAAGGAAAAATAAAAGTGACCTAATCGGCGGCCTAATTAATTGGAGCTAATTGGATCATGATTAGTCTGGAGCCGTCTACTTGAATCGAAGACACCTGCAGGTTGAGATTTGGCTGCTTCCTCCTCCACTGCTAGCAGTCACAGTCTGAGAAGGTGCGAACGACCGAAGGTAAGCTGTAGCTATCAGCGTGTGCTGGAGCGAGCGTGCTTGTCCCCTCACACCGTCCAGCGGCTGTGTCAAGAGAAAGGAAAAGTGATCTCTGAGCCGTCAGGCAGGCAGGCAGTCGGTCGGTCAGACTGACTTGACAAAAGAGTTGTTGTGGGGAGGGTGTAGCAGCGGGCGGCTGGCAGATGAAGTGCAGACGCCCGCTCGCTCGGCCCCCTGCTGCTTTGCGGGGGAGGTGCCTGTTGGGGGCGGTCCTATGCAGATTAATCGTCCCCACGCAGAGGACTGTGTGACTTGCAGAGTAGGTTTTTCGCCTCCTGGCGGTGTCTCCTCTCCGTGAGCAGTGCTGAGAGTTCTGAAGGGGGCCCGGTCTGGGCGAGCTATGGTCGGTATCGCTTCTCGGCCTTTTGGCTAAGATCAAGTGTAGTATCTGTTCTTATCAGTTTAATATCTGATACGTCCCCTATCTGGGGACCATATATTAAATGGATTTTTGGAACAGGGAGATGGAAAAAGAGCTTGCTCTGTCCACTCCACGCATTGACCTGGTATTGCAGTACCTCCAGGACCGGTGCACCCCTTCTTAACTTGGTGAAAAAGATAGAGAAATAAATAGCAAAACTTTGGAAAAGGGAAAAGAAATGGAGCCGAAGTTGCAATGTGACGTCGACGACGCTCTTGTGCTTTGTCACCTACTCAGGTGTGTTGTGTGCTGTGTCTTTTGCAGGAGGAACAAAGGCTTCTCACTAATTGATTAATGAGGTGCTAAATGGGCCCGACCCGGAACAAAGGAAAAAAAAAAAAAAGGAAAAATAAAAGTGACCTAATCGGCGGCCTAATTAATTGGAGCTAATTGGATCATGATTAGTCTGGAGCCGTCTACTTGAATCGAAGACACCTGCAGGTTGAGATTTGGCTGCTTCCTCCTCCACTGCTAGCAGTCACAGTCTGAGAAGGTGCGAACGACCGAAGGTAAGCTGTAGCTATCAGCGTGTGCTGGAGCGAGCGTGCTTGTCCCCTCACACCGTCCAGCGGCTGTGTCAAGAGAAAGGAAAAGTGATCTCTGAGCCGTCAGGCAGGCAGGCAGTCGGTCGGTCAGACTGACTTGACAAAAGAGTTGTTGTGGGGAGGGTGTAGCAGCGGGCGGCTGGCAGATGAAGTGCAGACGCCCGCTCGCTCGGCCCCCCTGCTGCTTTGCGGGGGAGGTGCCTGTTGGGGGCGGTCCTATGCAGATTAATCGTCCCCACGCAGAGGACTGTGTGACTTGCAGAGTAGGTTTTTCGCCTCCTGGCGGTGTCTCCTCTCCGTGAGCAGTGCTGAGAGTTCTGAAGGGGGCCCGGTCTGGGCGAGCTATGGTCGGTATCGCTTCTCGGCCTTTTGGCTAAGATCAAGTGTAGTATCTGTTCTTATCAGTTTAATATCTGATACGTCCCCTATCTGGGGACCATATATTAAATGGATTTTTGGAACAGGGAGATGGAAAAAGAGCTTGCTCTGTCCACTCCACGCATTGACCTGGTATTGCAGTACCTCCAGGACCGGTGCACCCCTTCTTAACTTGGTGAAAAAGATAGAGAAATAAATAGCAAAACTTTGGAAAAGGGAAAAGAAATGGAGCCGAAGTTTGCAATGTGACGTCGACGACGCTCTTGTGCTTTGTCACCTACTCAGGTGTGTTGTGTGCTGTGTCTTTTGCAGGAGGAACAAAGGCTTCTCACTAATTGATTAATGAGGTGCTAAATGGGCCCGACCCGGAACAAAGGAAAAAAAAAAAAAAGGAAAAATAAAAGTGACCTAATCGGCGGCCTAATTAATTGGAGCTAATTGGATCATGATTAGTCTGGAGC